>NW_027597802.1:5000-62500 GCF_964194155.1 Cetorhinus maximus | reverse complement strand
AGGAAGGGAGTTGGAGAGGGAGGTCGAGGGGGAGAGGGAGAGGGAGAACGTGAGAGGGGGAACGAGAGAGGAATAGGAGAAGGAAGGGAGTTGGAGAGGGAGGTCGAGGAAAGGGAGAGAGGGAGAGTGTTTGAGGGAGTGAGGGAGAGGTGTAGGGATGGTGGGTTGAAGGTTGATTTTGGTGAGGTTTGAGTGTGGATATCGGGTGGCTGGTTTTTGAGATGACCACAAGACCATAAGACCATAAGACATAGGAGCAGAAATTAGGCCATTCGGCCCATCGAGTCTGCTCCGCCATTCAATCATGGCTGATAAGTTTCTCAACCCCCATTCTCCCGCCTTCTCCCCGTAACCTTTTCATCCCCTTACCAATCAAGAACCTATCTATCTCGGTCTTAAATACACTCAATGACCTGGCCTCCACAGCCTTCTGTGGCAATGAATTCCATAGATTCACCACTCTCTGGCTAAAGAAGTTTCTCCTCATCTCTGTTCTAAAAGGTCTTCCCTTTACTCTGAGGCTGTGCCCTCGGGTCCTAGTCTCTCCTACTAATGGAAACATCTTCCCCACGTCCACTCTATCCAGGCCTTTCAGTATTCTGTAACTTTCAATCAGATCCCCCCCTCATCCTTCTAAACTCCATCGAGTATAGACCCAGAGTCCTCAAACGTTCCTCATATGTTAAGCCTTTCATTCCTGGGATATACCCGCAGAGATATACATCCCATCTCAAACCCCGACTCTAATCCCCGCAGAGATATACATCCCATCTCAAACCCCAACCCTAATCCCCGCAGAGATATACATCCCATCTCAAACCCCGACTCTAATCCCCGCAGAGATATACATCCCACCTCAAACCCCAACCCTAATCCCCGCAGAGATATACATCCCATCTCAAACCCCGACCCTAATCCCCGCAGAGATATACATCCCATCTCAAACCCCGACCCTAATCCCCGCAGAGATATACATCCCATCTCAAACCCCGACCCTAATCCCCGCAGAGATATACATCCCATCACAAACCCCGACCCTAATCCCCGCAAATATATACATCCCACCTCAAACCCCGACCCTAATCCCCGCAGAGATATACATCCCATCTCAAACCCCGACCCTAATCCCTGCCGAGATATACATCCCCATCTCAAACCCCGACCCTAATCCCCGCAGAGATATACATCTCATCTCAAACACCAACTCCAATCCCCGCAGAGATATACATCCCATCTCAAACCCCAACCCTAATCCCCGCAGAGATATACATCCCATCTCAAACCCCGACCCTAATCCCCGCAGATATACATCCCATCTCAAACCCCGACTTTAATCCCCACAGAGATATACATCCCACCTCAAACCCCGACCCTAATCCCCGCAGAGATATACATCCCATCTCAAACTCCGACCCTAATCCCCGCAAATATATACATCCCACCTCAAACCCCAACACTAATCCCCAGAGAGATATACATCCCATCTCAAACCCCGACCCTAATCCCCGCAGAGATATACATCCCCTCTCAAACCCCAACCCTAATCCCCACAGAGATATACATCCCATAACCCAAACTCTAACCCCATCCCTATCCCTAACCCTAACTATAAACCATAATCTGAACCCTAACCCTGTTTCCCTAACCCTAACTCATAACCCGAACCCTAACCCCTAAACCTAACCCTAACCCTAACCCTAACCCTAAACCTAACCCCTAACCCTAACCCTAACCCTAAACCGAACCCTAACCCTGTTTCCCTAACCCATAACCCCTACTCTAACCCCATCCCCATCCATAACCCTAACCTTAACTAATAACCCTAACCCTAACTCATAACCCGAACCCTAACCCTGTTTCCCTAACCCATAAACCAAACTCTAACCCCATCCCCATCCCTAACCCTAACCTTAACTAATAACCCTAACCCTAAATCTAACTCATAACCCGAACCCTAACCCTTAACCCTAACCCTAACCCTAACCCCTAAACCTAACCCTAACCCCTAAACCTAACTCTACCCCCTAAGCTTAACCCTATCCCTAACCCTAACCAGATCCTAACCCCCAACCCTAATCCTAACTCATAACCCAAACCATTCCCCCCATCCCTAACCCTAACCTTTAACCCTAACCCTAACCCTAACTCTGACCCTAATACTACCCCCTTATGATAATCATAAGATGGCAATTAAACTCCTAACCCTAACCCCTATCCCTAACTCTGACCCCTCTTCCTTATCCTGACACCTAACCCTAACCCCATCCCTATCCCTAACCCTAACACTAACCCTAACCCTAACTCTGACCCCTCTCCCTGACCCTGTCCCCTATTGCTAACCCTGACCCCTATCCCTAACCCTGACCCCTAACCCTAACTCTGACCCCACTCCCTGATCCTGACCCCTAGCCCTAACACTGATCCCTAGCCCTAACCCTAACCCTAACCCTGACCCCTAACCCTAACTCTGACCCCACTCCCTGATCCTGACCCCTAGCCCTAACACTGACCCCTAGCCCTAACCCTAACCCTAACCCTAACCCTGACCCCTAACCCTAACTCTGACCCCACTCCCTGATCCTGACCCCTAGCCCTAACACTGACCCCTAGCCCTAACTCTAACCCTAACCCTAACCCTGACCCCTAGCCCTAACTCTAACCCTAACCCTAACGTCTAGCACTAACCCTGAACCCTAATCCTAACCCTAACCCTAAACCTGATCTCTAGCCCTAACCATAACCCTGACCCCTAGCACTAACCCTAACCCTAACCCTGACTCCTAGCACTAACCCTGACCCTATCCCTAAACCTGACCTCTAGTCCTAACCTTGACCTCTAGCGCTAACCTTGACTCCTAGCCCTAACCTTGACCTCTAGCACCAACCCTGAGCCCTAGCACTAACCCCTAACCCCAACCCTAACCCCAACCCTAACCCTAAACCTGGCCCTAACCGTAACCCTGACCCCTAGCCCTAACCCTGACCCCTAGCCCTAACCACAACCCTAACCCTAACCCTAACCCTAACCCTGACACCAACCCTAACCCTAACCCTCCCCCTAGCCCTTAGCCTAACCCTAAAACTAGCCCTAACCCTAGCCCTAACCCTAACCTTGACACCTAGCCCTAACCCTGACCCCTAGCACTAACCCTAACCCTAACCCCTAACCCTAACCCCAACCCTAACTCTGAACCCCAACCCTAACCCTGAACCCTAGCCCTAACCCTGACCCCTAGCACTAACCCTGACCCCTAACCCTAACTCCGGCCCTAAACCTGACCTCTAGCCCTAACCCTAACCCTAACCCCTAGCCCTAACCCTGACCCCTAGCCCTAACCCTAACTCCTAACCCTAACCCTAACCCCTAACCCTAACCCTAACCCCTAGCACTAACCCTGACCCCTATCCCTAACCCTGACCCCTAGCCCTAACCCTGACCCCTAGCCCTAACTCTAACCCTAACCTCTAGCCCTAACCCTGACCCCTATCCCTCAACCTGACCTATAGCCCTAACCCTAACCCTAACCCCTAGCAACTATGCCATGAACACCTAACCTCTAACTCTGGACCCCAACCTTATTCCCAGCCACAATACTAACCCTAACCCTCACCCAAACCCTAAATCTTAACCTTAACTCTAACCTTAACCCTAAATACTAACCCAAACCCTACCCCCTAACCCTCAAACCTAACCCTTACCTTAAGCCCTAACTCTAACCCTAACCCCTTACCCTAAGCCTTAACCCCAACCTTTATACCTGACCTCCAATACTAACCCCTGACCCTAACCATAACAACTATCCCATGAAGATCTAACCTCTGACCCTAACCCCTAACCCTAACCTCAATGCTAGGTTTTTATGGTGAGGGTTAGTGTTAGAGGTTTGGGAGTTAGCATTAGTGTGAATCACGATCCTTAATTCAATGCCCGAACACCTAACCCCTAACCCTAAAACTAACCCTGACACTCACCATCAATCAAGATCAGAATCTGTAACAACTAACCCCTCACCTTAATCCAAACCCTGAAACCTTAATTCTATCACTAGCCCTGAACCCAAACCCTCACTGTTAATGTCAATGAGGGTCAGGATCAGTAACCCCTAATCTCTCACCCTAACCTCTGAACCCTAATCATAACCCTCACTGTCAGTGTGAATCGGGGTCAGTCAGAGGGTAATTGCTGCACATTGGCTGCTCAGGGGTCAGTCAGAGGGTAATTGCTGCAAATCAGCACCCTGGGCATCAGCCTGAGGGTCATCTCTGAGGTATCCATGCCCACCCCTCATTCTCAGTGTGATGCAGAATGAGTGTATTCCCCCTGTCCAGGTCAGTGTGGACCAAGGCCAGTCAGAGGATGATTGCTGCAAGTTGGCTGCTCAATGGTCAGTCAAAGGGCAATTGCTACAAATCAGCACCTAGATGATGAGCCAGAGGGTAGTCATGTATCCCACATGTCCCACTGTCAGTGTAAATCATGAGCAAGGTATTCCCCTTTCTCACTGAGAATCAGTCAGAGGGTGAGGGCTGCATATTTGCTGCTCAAGGGCTAGTCAGAGGATAATTGCTGAAAATTGGCTGCTCGAGGGTCATTCAGGGGATAATTGCTGCAAATTGGCTGTTCAAGGGTCAGTCAGAGGGTTATGGATGCAAAATTCCTTGCAAAGATTCACAAAGGTCCCTGAGACACCACCTTCCAAATTCACGACCATCTAGAAGGACAAGGGCAGCAGGTACATGGGAACACCACCACCTGGAAGTTCCCCTCAAAGTCACTCACCATCCTGACTTGGCAATATATTGGCCGTTCCTTCACTGTCGCTGGGTCAAAACCCTGGAAGTCTCTCCCTAACAGCGCTGTGGGTGCACCTACACCACAGGGACTGCAGCAGTTCAAGAAGGCAGCTCACCCACCACCTTCTCAAGGGGCAATTAGGGATGGGCAATAAATGCTGGCCCAGCCAGCGAAGATCACACCCCATGATTGAGTAATGAAAAAAAATCAGCACTCCGAGGGTCAGCCAGGGTATAACTGTGAATCCTCCCCTGTTAATGTCAGCATGAAGAAGCATTAGAGTATACACCCTCCTCACTGTCAGTGTGAATCAGGTTCAGTCAGAGTTGCTAACTGGCTGCTTGAGGGTCAGTCAGAGGGTAATCACTGCAAACTGGCTGCTTGAGGGTCAGTTAGAGGATAATCGCTGCAAACTGGCTGCTCGAAGGGTCAGCCCTGGGGTAATTTCTGAAAATGGGCAGCTCAAGTGTCAGTCAGAGGGTAATTGCTGCGAATCAGCACCCGGAGGATCAGCCAGAGAGTGATGGGGCATTCACACCACTGCCCAATCCCATCGCTGACAGTGTGATTCAGATTAAGAATCCATAACGCTGACCCCTAACACCCAGCCCCTAATACAGCTTCTGCCATAATTCAATAATCTACACGTTAAAATGGTGAGATATCTCCATAAATTGGACAGCAGTGATTCTGATTTCACGTGATCTTCCATATTATCATGAAGTTCGATCCCTTTGAGAAGGTGGTGGGTGAGCTGCCTTCTTGAACCGCTGCAGTCCCTGTGGTGTAGGTACACCCACGGCGCTGTTAGGGAGGGAGTTCCAGGATTTTGTCCGTGTGGTGTAGGTACACCCACGGCGCTGTTAGGGAGGGAGTTCCAGGATTTTGTCCCGTGTGGTGTAGGTACACCCACGGCGCCGTTAGGGAGGGAGTTCCAGGATTTTGTCCGTGTGGTGTAGGTACACCCACAGCGCTGTTAGGGAGGGAGTTCCAGGATTTTGTCCGTGTGGTGTAGGTACACCCACAGCGCTGTTAGGGAGGGAGTTCCAGGATTTTGACAGTGACAGTGAAGGAACGGCCGATATATTTCCAAGTCGGGATGGTGAGGGGCTCGGAGGGGAACTTCCAGGTGGTGGTGTTCCCCATGTGTCTGCTGCCAGTGTCCTTCTAGATGGTAGTGGTTGTGGTTTTGAAAGGTGGTGTCTCAGGGACCTTGGTGAATCTTTGCATGGAATTTTGCATCCATAACCCTCTGACTGACCATTGAGCAGCCAATTTCGATCAGGCATTCAGGAAGAAATCTTCAAAACTAGAGTTGCTCATGCTGTTCAAAACTGGATTATTCTCAGTATTTCAGTGAGACTCCCTCTGCTGGTACAAGCGTGTGTGGTTGCCTTAAGAGGTCAAAATGCAGAATGCGATTTTAAATACGCTAAGACCCGGCAGTGAGTGAGAGGCTGGAATCAAACTGACGGGCTTGGGGTGGATGATATATCGAGTAACAGATACAAAGGAGTGAGTTACAGATTGGGATATAATCGGGGTGGTTTATATATAGAATAACAGATACCCAGGAGTGAGTTACAGACTGGAATCTAATCGAGGGGTTCGGGGTGGTTTATATGTAGAATAACAGATACCCGGGAGTGAGTTACAGACTGGAATCTAACGGAGGGGTTCGGGGGGTTTATATATAGAATAACAGATACCCGGGAGTGAGTTACAGTCTGGAATCTAATCAAGGGGTTCGGGGTGGTTTATATGTAGAATAACAAATACCCGGGAGTGAGTTACAGACTGGAATCAAACGGAGGGATTCGGGGGGTTTATATACAGAATAACAGATACCCGGGAATGAGTTACAGACTGGAATCTAATCGAGGGGTTCGGGGGGGTTTATATACAGAATAACAGATACCCAGAAGTGAGTTACAGACTGGAATCTAATCGAGGGGTTCGGTGGGGTTTATATACAGAATAACAGATACCCGGGAGTGAGTTACAGACTGGAATCTAATCGAGGGGTTCGGGGTGGTTTATATATAGAATAACAGATACCCGGGAGTGAGTTACAGACTGGAATCTAATCGAGGGGTTCGGCGGGGTTTATATATAGAATAACAGATACCCGGGAGTGAGTTACAGAATGGAATCTAATCGAGGGGTTCGGGATGGTTTATATATAGAATAACAGATACCCGGGAGTGAGTTACAGACTGGAATCTAATCGAGGGGTTCAGGATGGTTTATCTATAGAATAACAGATACCCAGGAGCGAGATACAGACTGGAATCTAATCGAGGAGTCCGGGTCGAGTTTTATATAGAATAAGAGATAGCCAGGAATGAGTTTCAGGCTGGAAACTAATCGAGGGGTTCGGGGCGGTTTATATATACAATAACAGTTACCCGGGAGTGAGTTACAGACTGGAATCTAATCGAGGGTTTCGGGGGGGTTTATATATAGAATAACAGATACCCGGGAGTGAGTTACAGACTAGAATATAATGGAGAGGTTCGGAGCGGATTATATATAAAATAGCAGATAACCGAGAGTAAGTTACAGACTGGAATCTAATCGAGGGGTTCGGGTTGGTTTATATATAGAATAACAGATACCCGGGAGTGAGTTACAGACTGGAATCTAATCGAGGGGTTCGGGTTGGTTTATATAAAGAATAAGGGATACCAGGGAGTGAGTTACAGACTGGAATCTAATCGAGGGGTTCGGGGTGGTTTATATATAAAATAGCAGATACCCGGGAGTGAGTTACAGACTGGAATCTAATCGAGGGGTTCGGGGTGGTTTATATATAGAATAACAGATACCCGGGAGTGAGGTACAGGCTGGAATCTAATCGAGGGGTTCGTGGGTTTTTATATAGAATAACAGATACCTGGGAGTGAGTTACAGACTATAATCTAATCGAGGGGTTCGGGGTGGTTTATGTATAGAATAACATATACCCGGGAGTTGGTTACAGACTGGAATCTAATCGAGGGGTTCGGGGTGGTTTATATATAGAATAACAGATACCCGGGAGAGAGTTACAGACTGGAATCTAATCGAGGGGTTCGGGGTGGTTTTATATAGAATAACAGATACCCGGGAGTGAGTTACAGACTGGAATCTAATCGAGGGGTTCGGGGGGGTTTATATATAGAATAACAGATACCCGGGAGTGAGTTACAGACTGGAATCTAATCGAGGGGTTCGGGGTGGTTTTATATAGAATAACAGATACCCGGGAGTGAGTTACAGACTGGAATCTAATCGAGGGGTTCGGGGTGGTTTATATATAGAATAACAGATACCCGGGAGCGAGTTACAGACTGGAATCTAATCGAGGGGTGCGGGGTGGTTTTATATAGAATAACAGATACCCGGGAGTGAGTAACAGACTGGAATCTAATCGAGGGATTCGGGTTGGTTTATGTAAAGAATAAGGGAAACCTGGGAGTGAGTTACAGACTGGAACCTAATCGCGTGGTTTGGGGTGGTTTGTATATAGAATAACAGATACCCAGGAGTGAGTTACAGACTGGAATCTAATCGAGGGGTTCGGGGTGGTTTATAAATAAAATAGCAGATACCCGGGAGTGAGTTACAGACTGGAATCTAATCGAGGGGTTCGGGGTGGTTTATATATAGAATAACAGATACCCGGGAGTGAGTTACAGTCTGGAATCTAATCGAGGGGTTCGGGGTGGTTTATATACAGAATAACAGATACCCGGGAGTGAGTTACAGACTGGAATCTATTTGAGGGGTTCGTGGGTTTATATATAGAATAACAGATACCCGGGAGTGAGTTACAGACTGGAATCTAATCGAGGGGTTCGGGGGGGTTTATATATAGAATAACAGATACCCGGGAGTGAGTTACAGTCTGGAATCTAATCGAGGGGTTCGGGGTGGTTTATATACAGAATAACAGATACCCGGGAGTGAGTTACAGACTGGAATCTATTTGAGGGGTTCGTGGGTTTATATATAGAATAACAGATACCCGGGAGTGAGTTACAGACTGGAATCTAATCGAGGGGTTCGGGGGGGTTTATATACAGAATAACAGATACCCGGGAGTGAGTTACAGACTGGAATCTAATCGAGGGGTTCGGCGGGGTTTATATATAGAATAACAGATACCCGGGAGTGAGTTACAGACTGGAATCTAATCGAGGGGTTCGGGATGGTTTATATATAGAATAACAGATACCAGGGAGTGAGTTACAGACTGGAATCTAATCGAGGGGTTCGGGATGGTTTATCTATAGAATAACAGATACCCAGGAGCGAGATACAGACTGGAATCTAATCGAGGGGTCCGGGTCGAGTTTTATATAGAATAAGAGATAGCCAGGAATGAGTTTCAGGCTGGAAACTAATCGAGGGGTTCGGGGCGGTTTATATATACAATAACAGTTACCCGGGAATGAGTTACAGACTGGAATCTAATCGAGGGTTTCGGGGGGGTTTATATATAGAATAACAGATACCCGGGAGTGAGTTACAGACTAGAATATAATGGAGAGGTTCGGAGCGGATTATATATAAAATAGCAGATAACCGGGAGTAAGTTACAGACTGGAATCTAATCGAGGGGTTCGGGTTGGTTTATATATAGAATAACAGATACCCGGGAGTGAGTTACAGACTGGAATCTAATCGAGGGGTTCGGGTTGGTTTATTTATAGAATAACAGATACCAGGGAGTGAGTTACAGACTGGAATCTAATCGAGGGGTTCGGGGTGGTTTATATATAAAATAGCAGATACCCGGGAGTGAGTTACAGACTGGAATCTAATCGAGGGGTTCGGGGTGGTTTATATATAGAATAACAGATACCCGGGAGTGAGGTACAGGCTGGAATCTAATCGAGGGGTTCGTGGGTTTTTATATAGAATAACAGATACCTGGGAGTGAGTTACAGACTATAATCTAATCGAGGGGTTCGGGGTGGTTTATGTATAGAATAACATATACCCGGGAGTTGGTTACAGACTGGAATCTAATCGAGGGGTTCGGGGTGGTTTATATATAGAATAACAGATACCCGGGAGAGAGTTACAGACTGGAATCTAATCGAGGGGTTCGGGGTGGTTTTATATAGAATAACAGATACCCGGGAGTGAGTTACAGACTGGAATCTAATCGAGGGGTTCGGGGGGGTTTATATATAGAATAACAGATACCCGGGAGTGAGTTACAGACTGGAATCTAATCGAGGGGTTCGGGGTGGTTTTATATAGAATAACAGATACCCGGGAGTGAGTTACAGACTGGAATCTAATCGAGGGGTTCGGGGTGGTTTATATATAGAATAACAGATACCCGGGAGCGAGTTACAGACTGGAATCTAATCGAGGGGTTCGGGGTGGTTTTATATAGAATAACAGATACCCGGGAGTGAGTAACAGACTGGAATCTAATCGAGGGATTCGGGTTGGTTTATGTAAAGAATAAGGGAAACCTGGGAGTGAGTTACAGACTGGAACCTAATCGCGTGGTTTGGGGTGGTTTGTATATAGAATAACAGATACCCAGGAGTGAGTTACAGACTGGAATCTAATCGAGGGGTTCGGGGTGGTTTATAAATAAAATAGCAGATACCCGGGAGTGAGTTACAGACTGGAATCTAATCGAGGGGTTCGGGGTGGTTTATATATAGAATAACAGATACCCGGGAGTGAGTTACAGTCTGGAATCTAATCGAGGGGTTCGGGGTGGTTTATATACAGAATAACAGATACCCGGGAGTGAGTTACAGACTGGAATCTATTTGAGGGGTTCGTGGGTTTATATATAGAATAACAGATACCCGGGAGTGAGTTACAGACTGGAATCTAATCGAGGGGTTCGGGGGGGTTTATATACAGAATAACAGATACCCGGGAGTGAGTTACAGTCTGGAATCTAATCGAGGGGTTCGGGGTGGTTTATATACAGAATAACAGATACCCGGGAGTGAGTTACAGACTGGAATCTATTTGAGGGGTTCGTGGGTTTATATATAGAATAACAGATACCCGGGAGTGAGTTACAGACTGGAATCTAATCGAGGGGTTCGGGGGGGTTTATATACAGAATAACAGATACCCGGGAGTGAGTTACAGACTGGAATCTAATCGAGGGGTTCGGCGGGGTTTATATATAGAATAACAGATACCCGGGAGTGAGTTACAGACTGGAATCTAATCGAGGGGTTCGGGATGGTTTATATATAGAATAACAGATACCAGGGAGTGAGTTACAGACTGGAATCTAATCGAGGGGTTCGGGATGGTTTATCTATAGAATAACAGATACCCAGGAGCGAGATACAGACTGGAATCTAATCGAGGGGTCCGGGTCGAGTTTTATATAGAATAAGAGATAGCCAGGAATGAGTTTCAGGCTGGAAACTAATCGAGGGGTTCGGGGCGGTTTATATATACAATAACAGTTACCCGGGAATGAGTTACAGACTGGAATCTAATCGAGGGTTTCGGGGGGGTTTATATATAGAATAACAGATACCCGGGAGTGAGTTACAGACTAGAATATAATGGAGAGGTTCGGAGCGGATTATATATAAAATAGCAGATAACCGGGAGTAAGTTACAGACTGGAATCTAATCGAGGGGTTCGGGTTGGTTTATATATAGAATAACAGATACCCGGGAGTGAGTTACAGACTGGAATCTAATCGAGGGGTTCGGGTTGGTTTATTTATAGAATAACAGATACCCGGGAGTGAGTTAAAGACTGGAATCTAATCGAGGGGTTCGGGTTGGTTTATATAAAGAATAAGGGATACCCGGGAGTGAGTTACAGACTGGAATCTAATCGAGGGGTTTGGGGTGGTTTATATATAAAATAGCAGATACCCGGGAGTGAGTTACAGGCTGGAATCTAATCGAGGGGTTAGGGGTGGTTTATATATAGAATAACAGATACCCGGGAGTGAGTTACAGACTGGAATCTAATCGAGGGGTTCGTGGGTTTTTATATAGAATAACAGATACCTGGGAGTGAGTTACAGACTATAATCTAATCGAGGGGTTCGGGGTGGTTTATGTATAGAATAACATATACCCGGGAGTTGGTTACAGACTGGAATCTAATCGAGGGGTTCGGGGTGGTTTATATATAGAAAAACAGATGCCCAGGAGTGAGTTACAGACTGGAATCTAATCGAGGGGTTCGGGGTGGTTTTTATATAGAATAACAGATACCCGGGAGAGAGTTACAGACTGGAATCTAATCGAGGGGTTCGGGGGGGTTTATATATAGAATAACAGATACCCGGGAGTGAGTAACAGACTGGAATCTAATCGAGGGATTCGGGGTGGGTGTTTATATGTAAAATAACAGACATCCGTGTGTGAGTTACAGACTGGAATCTAATTGAGGGGTTCGTGGGTTTATATATAGAATAACAGATACCCGGGAGTGAGTTACAGACTGGAATCTAATCGAGGGGTTCGGGATGGTTTATATATAGAATAACAGATACCCGGGAGTGAGTTACAGACTGGAAGCTAATCGTGGGGTTCGGTGTGTTTTATATGTAGAATAACAGATACCCGGGAGTGAGTTACAGACTGGAATCTAATCGAGGGTTTCGGTGGAGTTTATATATAGAATAACAGATACCCGGGAGTGAGTTACAGACTGGAATCTAATCGAGGGGTTTGGAGTGGTTTATATATAGAATAACAGATACCCGGGAGTGAGTTACAGACTGGAATCTAATTGACGGGTTCCGTGTGGTTTACATATAGAATAACAGATACCTGGGAGTAAGTTACAGACTGGAATCTAATCCAGGGTTTCAGAGGGGTTTATATATAGAATAACAGATACTTGGCAGTGAGTTACAGACTGGAATCTAATCGAGGGGTTCGGAGCGGTTTATATATAGAATAACAGATACCCAGTAGTGAGTTACAGACTGGAATCTAATCGAGGGGTTCGGGGTGGTTTATATATAGAATAATAGATACCCGGCAGTGAGTTGCAGACTTGATTCTAATCTGGGGGTTTGGGATGGTTTCTATATAGAATAACAGATACCCGAGAGTGAGTTACAGACTGGAATCTAATCGAGGGGTTCAGCGTGGTTTATATATAGAATTAAAGATACCCGGGAGTGAGTTACAGACTGGAATTTAATTGAGGGGTTCGGGGAGAATTAAATATAGAATAACAGATACCTGGTAGTGAGTTGCAGACTGGAATCTAATCGAGGGGTTCGGGTTGGTTTATATATAGAAATACAGATACCTGGGAATGAGTTACTGACTGGAATCTAATCGAGGGGTTCGGGGGGTTTATATATAGAATAACAGATACCCGGGAGTGAGTTACAGACTGGAATCTAATCGAGGGGTTCAGGGGCCCTTTATATAGAATAACAGATACCCGGGAGTGAGTTACAGACTGGAATGTAATCGAGAGGTTCAGGAGCCTGTTATATAGAATAACAGATACCCGGGAGGGAGTTACAGACTGGAAACAAATCGAGGTGTTCGGGGTGGTTTATATGTAGAATAACAGATACCCGGAGTGAGTTACAGGCTGGAATCTAATCGAGGGGTTCGGAGAGGTTTATATATAGAATAACAGATACATGGGAGTGAGTTACAGACTGGAATCTAATCGAGGGGTTCGGGGTGGTTTATATACAGAATAACAGATACCCGGGAGTGAGTTTCAGACTGGAATCTAATCGAGGGGTTCGGGGTGGTTTATATATAGAGTAACCGATACACGGGAGTGAGTTTCAGACTGGAATCTAATCGAGGGGTTCTGGGTGGTTTATATATAGAATAACAGATACCCGGGAGTGAGTTACAGACTGGAATCTAATTGACGGGTTCCGTGTGGTTTATATATAGAATAACATATGCCCGGGAGTGAGTTACAGGCTGGAACCTAATCGAGGGTTTCGGGGTGGTTTATATGTAGAATAACAGATACCCGGGAGTGAGTTACAGACTGCAATCTAATCGAAGGGTTCGGGGTGGTTAATATATAGAATAATAGATACCCGGGAGTGAGTTACAGTCTGGAATCTTAACGAGGGGTTCGGGGTGGTTAATTTATAGAATAACAGACACCCGGGAGTGAGTTACAGACTGGAATCTAATCGAGGGGTTTTGGGTGGTTTATATATAGAATAACAGATACCCGGGAGTGAGTAACAGACTGGAATCTAATCGAGGGGTTTGGGGTGGTTTATATATAGAATAACAGATACCCGGGAGAGAGTTACAGACTGGAATCTAATCGAGGGGTTCGGGGTGGTTTTATATAGAATAACAGATACCCGGGAGTGAGTTACAGACTGGAATCTAATCGAGGGGTTCGGGGGGGTTTATATATAGAATAACAGATACCCGGGAGTGAGTTACAGACTGGAATCTAATCGAGGGGTTCGGGGTGGTTTTATATAGAATAACAGATACCCGGGAGTGAGTTACAGACTGGAATCTAATCGAGGGGTTCGGGGTGGTTTATATATAGAATAACAGATACCCGGGAGCGAGTTACAGACTGGAATCTAATCGAGGGGTTGGGGGTGGTTTTATATAGAATAACAGATACCCGGGAGTGAGTTACAGACTGGAATCTAATCGAGGGATTCGGGGGGGGTGTTTATATGTAAAATAACAGACATCCGGGTGTGAGTTACAGACTGGAATCTAATCGAGGGGTTCGGGTTGGTTTATGTAAAGAATAAGGGAAACCTGGGAGTGAGTTACAGACTGGAACCTAATCGAGTGGTTTGGGGTGGTTTGTAAATAGAATAACAGATACCCAGGAGTGAGTTACAGACTGGAATCTAATCGAGGGGTTCGGGGTGGTTTATAAATAAAATAGCAGATACCCGGGAGTGAGTTACAGACTGGAATCTAATCGAGGGGTTCGGGGTGGTTTATATATAGAATAACAGATACCCGGGAGTGAGTTACAGTCTGGAATCTAATCGAGGGGTTCGGGGTGGTTTATATACAGAATAACAGATACCCGGGAGTGAGTTACAGACTGGAATCTATTTGAGGGGTTCGTGGGTTTATATATAGAATAACAGATACCCGGGAGTGAGTTACAGACTGGAATCTAATCGAGGGGTTCGGGGGGGTTTATATACAGAATAACAGATACCCGGGAGTGAGTTACAGTCTGGAATCTAATCGAGGGGTTCGGGGTGGTTTATATACAGAATAACAGATACCCGGGAGTGAGTTACAGACTGGAATCTATTTGAGGGGTTCGTGGGTTTATATATAGAATAACAGATACCCGGGAGTGAGTTACAGACTGGAATCTAATCGAGGGGTTCGGGGGGGTTTATATACAGAATAACAGATACCCGGGAGTGAGTTACAGACTGGAATCTAATCGAGGGGTTCGGCGGGGTTTATATATAGAATAACAGATACCCGGGAGTGAGTTACAGACTGGAATCTAATCGAGGGGTTCGGGATGGTTTATATATAGAATAACAGATACCAGGGAGTGAGTTACAGACTGGAATCTAATCGAGGGGTTCGGGATGGTTTATCTATAGAATAACAGATACCCAGGAGCGAGATACAGACTGGAATCTAATCGAGGGGTCCGGGTCGAGTTTTATATAGAATAAGAGATAGCCAGGAATGAGTTTCAGGCTGGAAACTAATCGAGGGGTTCGGGGCGGTTTATATATACAATAACAGTTACCCGGGAATGAGTTACAGACTGGAATCTAATCGAGGGTTTCGGGGGGGTTTATATATAGAATAACAGATACCCGGGAGTGAGTTACAGACTAGAATATAATGGAGAGGTTCGGAGCGGATTATATATAAAATAGCAGATAACCGGGAGTAAGTTACAGACTGGAATCTAATCGAGGGGTTCGGGTTGGTTTATATATAGAATAACAGATACCCGGGAGTGAGTTACAGACTGGAATCTAATCGAGGGGTTCGGGTTGGTTTATTTATAGAATAACAGATACCCGGGAGTGAGTTAAAGACTGGAATCTAATCGAGGGGTTCGGGTTGGTTTATATAAAGAATAAGGGATACCCGGGAGTGAGTTACAGACTGGAATCTAATCGAGGGGTTTGGGGTGGTTTATATATAAAATAGCAGATACCCGGGAGTGAGTTACAGGCTGGAATCTAATCGAGGGGTTAGGGGTGGTTTATATATAGAATAACAGATACCCGGGAGTGAGTTACAGACTGGAATCTAATCGAGGGGTTCGTGGGTTTTTATATAGAATAACAGATACCTGGGAGTGAGTTACAGACTATAATCTAATCGAGGGGTTCGGGGTGGTTTATGTATAGAATAACATATACCCGGGAGTTGGTTACAGACTGGAATCTAATCGAGGGGTTCGGGGTGGTTTATATATAGAATAACAGATACCCGGGAGAGAGTTACAGACTGGAATCTAATCGAGGGGTTCGGGGTGGTTTTATATAGAATAACAGATACCCGGGAGTGAGTTACAGACTGGAATCTAATCGAGGGGTTCGGGGGGGTTTATATATAGAATAACAGATACCCGGGAGTGAGTTACAGACTGGAATCTAATCGAGGGGTTCGGGGTGGTTTTATATAGAATAACAGATACCCGGGAGTGAGTTACAGACTGGAATCTAATCGAGGGGTTCGGGGTGGTTTATATATAGAATAACAGATACCCGGGAGCGAGTTACAGACTGGAATCTAATCGAGGGGTGCGGGGTGGTTTTATATAGAATAACAGATACCCGGGAGTGAGTAACAGACTGGAATCTAATCGAGGGATTCGGGTTGGTTTATGTAAAGAATAAGGGAAACCTGGGAGTGAGTTACAGACTGGAACCTAATCGAGTGGTTTGGGGTGGTTTGTATATAGAATAACAGATACCCAGGAGTGAGTTACAGACTGGAATCTAATCGAGGGGTTCGGGGTGGTTTATAAATAAAATAGCAGATACCCGGGAGTGAGTTACAGACTGGAATCTAATCGAGGGGTTCGGGGTGGTTTATATATAGAATAACAGATACCCGGGAGTGAGTTACAGTCTGGAATCTAATCGAGGGGTTCGGGGTGGTTTATATACAGAATAACAGATACCCGGGAGTGAGTTACAGACTGGAATCTATTTGAGGGGTTCGTGGGTTTATATATAGAATAACAGATACCCGGGAGTGAGTTACAGACTGGAATCTAATCGAGGGGTTCGGGGGGGTTTATATACAGAATAACAGATACCCGGGAGTGAGTTACAGTCTGGAATCTAATCGAGGGGTTCGGGGTGGTTTATATACAGAATAACAGATACCCGGGAGTGAGTTACAGACTGGAATCTATTTGAGGGGTTCGTGGGTTTATATATAGAATAACAGATACCCGGGAGTGAGTTACAGACTGGAATCTAATCGAGGGGTTCGGGGGGGTTTATATACAGAATAACAGATACCCGGGAGTGAGTTACAGACTGGAATCTAATCGAGGGGTTCGGCGGGGTTTATATATAGAATAACAGATACCCGGGAGTGAGTTACAGACTGGAATCTAATCGAGGGGTTCGGGATGGTTTATATATAGAATAACAGATACCAGGGAGTGAGTTACAGACTGGAATCTAATCGAGGGGTTCGGGATGGTTTATCTATAGAATAACAGATACCCAGGAGCGAGATACAGACTGGAATCTAATCGAGGGGTCCGGGTCGAGTTTTATATAGAATAAGAGATAGCCAGGAATGAGTTTCAGGCTGGAAACTAATCGAGGGGTTCGGGGCGGTTTATATATACAATAACAGTTACCCGGGAATGAGTTACAGACTGGAATCTAATCGAGGGTTTCGGGGGGGTTTATATATAGAATAACAGATACCCGGGAGTGAGTTACAGACTAGAATATAATGGAGAGGTTCGGAGCGGATTATATATAAAATAGCAGATAACCGGGAGTAAGTTACAGACTGGAATCTAATCGAGGGGTTCGGGTTGGTTTATATATAGAATAACAGATACCCGGGAGTGAGTTACAGACTGGAATCTAATCGAGGGGTTCGGGTTGGTTTATTTATAGAATAACAGATACCAGGGAGTGAGTTACAGACTGGAATCTAATCGAGGGGTTCGGGGTGGTTTATATATAAAATAGCAGATACCCGGGAGTGAGTTACAGACTGGAATCTAATCGAGGGGTTCGGGGTGGTTTATATATAGAATAACAGATACCCGGGAGTGAGGTACAGGCTGGAATCTAATCGAGGGGTTCGTGGGTTTTTATATAGAATAACAGATACCTGGGAGTGAGTTACAGACTATAATCTAATCGAGGGGTTCGGGGTGGTTTATGTATAGAATAACATATACCCGGGAGTTGGTTACAGACTGGAATCTAATCGAGGGGTTCGGGGTGGTTTATATATAGAATAACAGATACCCGGGAGAGAGTTACAGACTGGAATCTAATCGAGGGGTTCGGGGTGGTTTTATATAGAATAACAGATACCCGGGAGTGAGTTACAGACTGGAATCTAATCGAGGGGTTCGGGGGGGTTTATATATAGAATAACAGATACCCGGGAGTGAGTTACAGACTGGAATCTAATCGAGGGGTTCGGGGTGGTTTTATATAGAATAACAGATACCCGGGAGTGAGTTACAGACTGGAATCTAATCGAGGGGTTCGGGGTGGTTTATATATAGAATAACAGATACCCGGGAGCGAGTTACAGACTGGAATCTAATCGAGGGGTTCGGGGTGGTTTTATATAGAATAACAGATACCCGGGAGTGAGTAACAGACTGGAATCTAATCGAGGGATTCGGGTTGGTTTATGTAAAGAATAAGGGAAACCTGGGAGTGAGTTACAGACTGGAACCTAATCGCGTGGTTTGGGGTGGTTTGTATATAGAATAACAGATACCCAGGAGTGAGTTACAGACTGGAATCTAATCGAGGGGTTCGGGGTGGTTTATAAATAAAATAGCAGATACCCGGGAGTGAGTTACAGACTGGAATCTAATCGAGGGGTTCGGGGTGGTTTATATATAGAATAACAGATACCCGGGAGTGAGTTACAGTCTGGAATCTAATCGAGGGGTTCGGGGTGGTTTATATACAGAATAACAGATACCCGGGAGTGAGTTACAGACTGGAATCTATTTGAGGGGTTCGTGGGTTTATATATAGAATAACAGATACCCGGGAGTGAGTTACAGACTGGAATCTAATCGAGGGGTTCGGGGGGGTTTATATACAGAATAACAGATACCCGGGAGTGAGTTACAGTCTGGAATCTAATCGAGGGGTTCGGGGTGGTTTATATACAGAATAACAGATACCCGGGAGTGAGTTACAGACTGGAATCTATTTGAGGGGTTCGTGGGTTTATATATAGAATAACAGATACCCGGGAGTGAGTTACAGACTGGAATCTAATCGAGGGGTTCGGGGGGGTTTATATACAGAATAACAGATACCCGGGAGTGAGTTACAGACTGGAATCTAATCGAGGGGTTCGGCGGGGTTTATATATAGAATAACAGATACCCGGGAGTGAGTTACAGACTGGAATCTAATCGAGGGGTTCGGGATGGTTTATATATAGAATAACAGATACCAGGGAGTGAGTTACAGACTGGAATCTAATCGAGGGGTTCGGGATGGTTTATCTATAGAATAACAGATACCCAGGAGCGAGATACAGACTGGAATCTAATCGAGGGGTCCGGGTCGAGTTTTATATAGAATAAGAGATAGCCAGGAATGAGTTTCAGGCTGGAAACTAATCGAGGGGTTCGGGGCGGTTTATATATACAATAACAGTTACCCGGGAATGAGTTACAGACTGGAATCTAATCGAGGGTTTCGGGGGGGTTTATATATAGAATAACAGATACCCGGGAGTGAGTTACAGACTAGAATATAATGGAGAGGTTCGGAGCGGATTATATATAAAATAGCAGATAACCGGGAGTAAGTTACAGACTGGAATCTAATCGAGGGGTTCGGGTTGGTTTATATATAGAATAACAGATACCCGGGAGTGAGTTACAGACTGGAATCTAATCGAGGGGTTCGGGTTGGTTTATTTATAGAATAACAGATACCCGGGAGTGAGTTAAAGACTGGAATCTAATCGAGGGGTTCGGGTTGGTTTATATAAAGAATAAGGGATACCCGGGAGTGAGTTACAGACTGGAATCTAATCGAGGGGTTTGGGGTGGTTTATATATAAAATAGCAGATACCCGGGAGTGAGTTACAGGCTGGAATCTAATCGAGGGGTTAGGGGTGGTTTATATATAGAATAACAGATACCCGGGAGTGAGTTACAGACTGGAATCTAATCG
This sequence comes from Cetorhinus maximus, assembly GCF_964194155.1. Classification (NCBI taxonomy): domain Eukaryota; kingdom Metazoa; phylum Chordata; class Chondrichthyes; order Lamniformes; family Cetorhinidae; genus Cetorhinus; species Cetorhinus maximus. Next base: position 42,360 of record NW_027597802.1, on the reverse strand, counting down.
AGGGGTTCGTGGGTTTTTATATAGAATAACAGATACCTGGGAGTGAGTTACAGACTATAATCTAATCGAGGGGTTCGGGGTGGTTTATGTATAGAATAACATATACCCGGGAGTTGGTTACAGACTGGAATCTAATCGAGGGGTTCGGGGTGGTTTATATATAGAAAAACAGATGCCCAGGAGTGAGTTACAGACTGGAATCTAATCGAGGGGTTCGGGGTGGTTTTTATATAGAATAACAGATACCTGGGAGAGAGTTACAGACTGGAATCTAATCGAGGGGTTCGGGGGGGTTTATATATAGAATAACAGATACCCGGGAGTGAGTAACAGACTGGAATCTAATCGAGGGATTCGGGGTGGGTGTTTATATGTAAAATAACAGACATCCGTGTGTGAGTTACAGACTGGAATCTAATTGAGGGGTTCGTGGGTTTATATATAGAATAACAGATACCCGGGAGTGAGTTACAGACTGGAATCTAATCGAGGGGTTCGGGATGGTTTATATATAGAATAACAGATACCCGGGAGTGAGTTACAGACTGGAAGCTAATCGTGGGGTTCGGTGTGTTTTATATGTAGAATAACAGATACCCGGGAGTGAGTTACAGACTGGAATCTAATCGAGGGTTTCGGTGGAGTTTATATATAGAATAACAGATACCCGGGAGTGAGTTACAGACTGGAATCTAATCGAGGGGTTTGGAGTGGTTTATATATAGAATAACAGATACCCGGGAGTGAGTTACAGACTGGAATCTAATTGACGGGTTCCGTGTGGTTTACATATAGAATAACAGATACCTGGGAGTAAGTTACAGACTGGAATCTAATCCAGGGTTTCAGAGGGGTTTATATATAGAATAACAGATACTTGGCAGTGAGTTACAGACTGGAATCTAATCGAGGGGTTCGGAGCGGTTTATATATAGAATAACAGATACCCAGTAGTGAGTTACAGACTGGAATCTAATCGAGGGGTTCGGGGTGGTTTATATATAGAATAATAGATACCCGGCAGTGAGTTGCAGACTTGATTCTAATCTGGGGGTTTGGGATGGTTTCTATATAGAATAACAGATACCCGAGAGTGAGTTACAGACTGGAATCTAATCGAGGGGTTCAGCGTGGTTTATATATAGAATTAAAGATACCCGGGAGTGAGTTACAGACTGGAATTTAATTGAGGGGTTCGGGGAGAATTAAATATAGAATAACAGATACCTGGTAGTGAGTTGCAGACTGGAATCTAATCGAGGGGTTCGGGTTGGTTTATATATAGAAATACAGATACCTGGGAATGAGTTACTGACTGGAATCTAATCGAGGGGTTCGGGGGGTTTATATATAGAATAACAGATACCCGGGAGTGAGTTACAGACTGGAATCTAATCGAGGGGTTCAGGGGCCCTTTATATAGAATAAAAGATACCCGGGAGTGAGTTACAGACTGGAATGTAATCGAGAGGTTCAGGAGCCCGTTATATAGAATAACAGATACCCGGGAGGGAGTTACAGACTGGAAACAAATCGAGGTGTTCGGGGTGGTTTATATGTAGAATAACAGATACCCGGAGTGAGTTACAGGCTGGAATCTAATCGAGGGGTTCGGAGAGGTTTATATATAGAATAACAGATACATGGGAGTGAGTTACAGACTGGAATCTAATCGAGGGGTTCGGGGTGGTTTATATACAGAATAACAGATACCCGGGAGTGAGTTTCAGACTGGAATCTAATCGAGGGGTTCGGGGTGGTTTATATATAGAGTAACCGATACACGGGAGTGAGTTTCAGACTGGAATCTAATCGAGGGGTTCTGGGTGGTTTATATATAGAATAACAGATACCCGGGAGTGAGTTACAGACTGGAATCTAATTGACGGGTTCCGTGTGGTTTATATATAGAATAACATATGCCCGGGAGTGAGTTACAGGCTGGAACCTAATCGAGGGTTTCGGGGTGGTTTATATGTAGAATAACAGATACCCGGGAGTGAGTTACAGACTGCAATCTAATCGAAGGGTTCGGGGTGGTTAATATATAGAATAATAGATACCCGGGAGTGAGTTACAGTCTGGAATCTTAACGAGGGGTTCGGGGTGGTTAATTTATAGAATAACAGACACCCGGGAGTGAGTTACAGACTGGAATCTAATCGAGGGGTTTTGGGTGGTTTATATATAGAATAACAGATACCCGGGAGTGAGTAACAGACTGGAATCTAATCGAGGGGTTTGGGGTGGTTTATATATAGAATAACAGATACCCGGGAGAGAGTTACAGACTGGAATCTAATCGAGGGGTTCGGGGTGGTTTTATATAGAATAACAGATACCCGGGAGTGAGTTACAGACTGGAATCTAATCGAGGGGTTCGGGGGGGTTTATATATAGAATAACAGATACCCGGGAGTGAGTTACAGACTGGAATCTAATCGAGGGGTTCGGGGTGGTTTTATATAGAATAACAGATACCCGGGAGTGAGTTACAGACTGGAATCTAATCGAGGGGTTCGGGGTGGTTTATATATAGAATAACAGATACCCGGGAGCGAGTTACAGACTGGAATCTAATCGAGGGGTTGGGGGTGGTTTTATATAGAATAACAGATACCCGGGAGTGAGTTACAGACTGGAATCTAATCGAGGGATTCGGGGGGGGTGTTTATATGTAAAATAACAGACATCCGGGTGTGAGTTACAGACTGGAATCTAATCGAGGGGTTCGGGTTGGTTTATGTAAAGAATAAGGGAAACCTGGGAGTGAGTTACAGACTGGAACCTAATCGAGTGGTTTGGGGTGGTTTGTAAATAGAATAACAGATACCCAGGAGTGAGTTACAGACTGGAATCTAATCGAGGGGTTCGGGGTGGTTTATAAATAAAATAGCAGATACCCGGGAGTGAGTTACAGACTGGAATCTAATCGAGGGGTTCGGGGTGGTTTATATATAGAATAACAGATACCCGGGAGTGAGTTACAGTCTGGAATCTAATCGAGGGGTTCGGGGTGGTTTATATACAGAATAACAGATACCCGGGAGTGAGTTACAGACTGGAATCTATTTGAGGGGTTCGTGGGTTTATATATAGAATAACAGATACCCGGGAGTGAGTTACAGACTGGAATCTAATCGAGGGGTTCGGGGGGGTTTATATACAGAATAACAGATACCCGGGAGTGAGTTACAGTCTGGAATCTAATCGAGGGGTTCGGGGTGGTTTATATACAGAATAACAGATACCCGGGAGTGAGTTACAGACTGGAATCTATTTGAGGGGTTCGTGGGTTTATATATAGAATAACAGATACCCGGGAGTGAGTTACAGACTGGAATCTAATCGAGGGGTTCGGGGGGGTTTATATACAGAATAACAGATACCCGGGAGTGAGTTACAGACTGGAATCTAATCGAGGGGTTCGGCGGGGTTTATATATAGAATAACAGATACCCGGGAGTGAGTTACAGACTGGAATCTAATCGAGGGGTTCGGGATGGTTTATATATAGAATAACAGATACCAGGGAGTGAGTTACAGACTGGAATCTAATCGAGGGGTTCGGGATGGTTTATCTATAGAATAACAGATACCCAGGAGCGAGATACAGACTGGAATCTAATCGAGGGGTCCGGGTCGAGTTTTATATAGAATAAGAGATAGCCAGGAATGAGTTTCAGGCTGGAAACTAATCGAGGGGTTCGGGGCGGTTTATATATACAATAACAGTTACCCGGGAATGAGTTACAGACTGGAATCTAATCGAGGGTTTCGGGGGGGTTTATATATAGAATAACAGATACCCGGGAGTGAGTTACAGACTAGAATATAATGGAGAGGTTCGGAGCGGATTATATATAAAATAGCAGATAACCGGGAGTAAGTTACAGACTGGAATCTAATCGAGGGGTTCGGGTTGGTTTATATATAGAATAACAGATACCCGGGAGTGAGTTACAGACTGGAATCTAATCGAGGGGTTCGGGTTGGTTTATTTATAGAATAACAGATACCCGGGAGTGAGTTAAAGACTGGAATCTAATCGAGGGGTTCGGGTTGGTTTATATAAAGAATAAGGGATACCCGGGAGTGAGTTACAGACTGGAATCTAATCGAGGGGTTTGGGGTGGTTTATATATAAAATAGCAGATACCCGGGAGTGAGTTACAGGCTGGAATCTAATCGAGGGGTTAGGGGTGGTTTATATATAGAATAACAGATACCCGGGAGTGAGTTACAGACTGGAATCTAATCGAGGGGTTCGTGGGTTTTTATATAGAATAACAGATACCTGGGAGTGAGTTACAGACTATAATCTAATCGAGGGGTTCGGGGTGGTTTATGTATAGAATAACATATACCCGGGAGTTGGTTACAGACTGGAATCTAATCGAGGGGTTCGGGGTGGTTTATATATAGAAAAACAGATGCCCAGGAGTGAGTTACAGACTGGAATCTAATCGAGGGGTTCGGGGTGGTTTTTATATAGAATAACAGATACCCGGGAGTGAGTTACAGACTGGAATCTAATCGAGGGGTTCGGGGGGGTTTATATATAGAATAACAGATACCCGGGAGTGAGTAACAGACTGGAATCTAATCGAGGGATTCGGGGTGGGTGTTTATATGTAAAATAACAGACATCCGTGTGTGAGTTACAGACTGGAATCTAATTGAGGGGTTCGTGGGTTTATATATAGAATAACAGATACCCGGGAGTGAGTTACAGACTGGAATCTAATCGAGGGGTTCGGGATGGTTTATATATAGAATAACAGATACCCGGGAGTGAGTTACAGACTGGAAGCTAATCGTGGGGTTCGGTGTGTTTTATATGTAGAATAACAGATACCCGGGAGTGAGTTACAGACTGGAATCTAATCGAGGGTTTCGGTGGAGTTTATATATAGAATAACAGATACCCGGGAGTGAGTTACAGACTGGAATCTAATCGAGGGGTTTGGAGTGGTTTATATATAGAATAACAGATACCCGGGAGTGAGTTACAGACTGGAATCTAATTGACGGGTTCCGTGTGGTTTACTTATAGAATAACAGATACCTGGGAGTAAGTTACAGACTGGAATCTAATCCAGGGTTTCAGAGGGGTTTATATATAGAATAACAGATACTTGGCAGTGAGTTACAGACTGGAATCTAATCGAGGGGTTCGGAGCGGTTTATATATAGAATAACAGATACCCAGTAGTGAGTTACAGACTGGAATCTAATCGAGGGGTTCGGGGTGGTTTATATATAGAATAATAGATACCCGGCAGTGAGTTGCAGACTTGATTCTAATCTGGGGGTTTGGGATGGTTTCTATATAGAATAACAGATACCCGAGAGTGAGTTACAGACTGGAATCTAATCGAGGGGTTCAGCGTGGTTTATATATAGAATTACAGATACCCGGGAGTGAGTTACAGACTGGAATTTAATTGAGGGGTTCGGGGAGAATTATATATAGAATAACAGATACCTGGTAGTGAGTTGCAGACTGGAATCTAATCGAGGGGTTCGGGTTGGTTTATATATAGAAATACAGATACCTGGGAATGAGTTACTGACTGGAATCTAATCGAGGGGTTCGGGGGGTTTATATATAGAATAACAGATACCCGGGAGTGAGTTACAGACTGGAATCTAATCGAGGGGTTCAGGGGCCCTTTATATAGAATAACAGATACCCGGGAGTGAGTTACAGACTGGAATGTAATCGAGAGGTTCAGGAGCCCGTTATATAGAATAACAGATACCCGGGAGGGAGTTACAGACTGGAAACAAATCGAGGTGTTCGGGGTGGTTTATATGTAGAATAACAGATACCCGGAGTGAGTTACAGGCTGGAATCTAATCGAGGGGTTCGGAGAGGTTTATATATAGAATAACAGATACATGGGAGTGAGTTACAGACTGGAATCTAATCGAGGGGTTCGGGGTGGTTTATATACAGAATAACAGATACCCGGGAGTGAGTTTCAGACTGGAATCTAATCGAGGGGTTCGGGGTGGTTTATATATAGAGTAACCGATACACGGGAGTGAGTTTCAGACTGGAATCTAATCGAGGGGTTCTGGGTGGTTTATATATAGAATAACAGATACCCGGGAGTGAGTTACAGACTGGAATCTAATTGACGGGTTCCGTGTGGTTTATATATAGAATAACATATGCCCGGGAGTGAGTTACAGGCTGGAACCTAATCGAGGGTTTCGGGGTGGTTTATATGTAGAATAACAGATACCCGGGAGTGAGTTACAGACTGCAATCTAATCGAAGGGTTCGGGGTGGTTAATATATAGAATAATAGATACCCGGGAGTGAGTTACAGTCTGGAATCTTAACGAGGGGTTCGGGGTGGTTAATATATAGAATAACAGACACCCGGGAGTGAGTTACAGACTGGAATCTAATCGAGGGGTTTTGGGTGGTTTATATATAGAATAACAGATACCCGGGAGTGAGTAACAGACTGGAATCTAATCGAGGGGTTTGGGGTGGTTTATATATAGAATAACAGATACCCGGGAGTGAGTTACAGACTGAAATCTAATCGAGGGTATCGGGGTGGTTTATATATAGAATAACAGATACCCGGGAGTGAGTTACAGACTGAAATCTAATCGAGGGGTTCGGGGTGGTTTATATATAGAATAACAGATACCCGGGAGTGAGTTACAGACTGGAATCTAATCGAGGGGTTCGGGGAGGTTTATATATAGAATAACAGATACCCGGGAGTGAGTTACGACTGGAAACAAATCGAGGGGTTCGGGGTGGTTTATATATAGAATAACAGATACCCGGGAGTGAGTAACAGACTGGAAGGTAATTGAGGGGTTCAAATGGTTACAATAGAGAATAACATATATCTGGGAATGAGTTACCGAATGGAATCTAATCGAGGGGTTCAGGGTGGGTTATATATACTATAACATGTACCCGACAGTTAGTTACAGACTGGAATCTAATCGAGGTGTTCGGCGGGTTTATATCTAGAGTAACGGATACCCGGGAGTGAGATACAGACTGGAATCAAATCGAGGGGTTCAGGGTGGGTTTTATAAATAATAACAGATACCCGGGAGTGAGTTACAGACTGGAATCTAATCGAGGGATACGGGGTGGTTTATATATCGAATAGCAGATACCAGGGATCGAGTTACAGACTGGAATCTAATTGAGGGGTTCGGGGGGTTTATATATAGAATAACAGATACCCGGGAGTGAGTTACAGACTGGAATCTATTCGAGGGGTTCGGGGTGGTTTATATATAGATTAACAGATACCCGGGAGTGAGTTACAGACTGGAATCTAATCGAGGGGTTCGGGGTGTTTTATATATAGAATAACAGATACCCGGGAGTGAGTTACAGACTGGAATCTAATCGAGGGATACGGGGTGGTTTATATATCGAATAGCAGATACCAGGGATCGAGTTACAGACTGGAATCTAATTGAGGGGTTCGGGGGGTTTATATATAGAATAACAGATACCCGGGAGTGAGTTACAGACTGGAATCTATTCGAGGGGTTCGGGGTGGTTTATATATAGATTAACAGATACCCGGGAGTGAGTTACAGACTGGAATCTAATCGAGGGGTTCGGGGTGTTTTATATATAGAATAACAGATACCCGGGAGTGAGTTACAGACTGGAATCTAAACGAGGGGTTCGGTGGGGGGGTTTATATATAGAATAAAAGATACCCGGGAGTGAGTTACAGACTGGAATCTAAACGAGGGGTTCGGTGGGGGGGTTTATATATAGAATAAAAGATACCCGGGAGTGAGTTACAGACTGGAATCTAATCGAGGGGTTCGGGGGGGTTTATATATCGATTAACAGATACCCGGGTGTGAGTTACAGACTGGAATCTAATCGAGGAGTTCGGGGGGGTTTATATATAGAATAACAGACACCCGGGAGTGAGTTACAGATTGGAATCTAATCAAGAGGTTCAGGGGCCCTTATATAAAGAATAACAGATACCCGGCAGTGAGTTACAGACTGGAATCTAATCGAGGGGTTCGGGGTGGTTTATATATAGAATAACAGATACCCGGGAGTGAGTAACAGACTGGAATCTAATCGAGGGGTTCGGGGTGGTTTATATATAGAATAACAGATTCCCGGGAGTGAGTTACAGACTGGAATCTAATCGAGGGGTTCGGGGGTTTTATTTATAGAATAACAGATACCCGGGAGTGAGTTACAGACTGGAATCTAATCTAGGGGTTCGGGCTGGTTTATATATAGAATCACAGATACCCAGGAGTGAGTTACAGACTGGAATCTAATCGAGGGGTTCGGGAGAATAATATATAGAATAACATATACCCGGGAGTGAGTTACAGACTGGAATATAATCGAGGGGTTCGGGGAGAATTATATATAGAATAACAGATACCCGGGAGTGAGTTACAGACTGGAATATAATCGAGGGGTTCGGGGAGAATTATAAATAGAATAACAGATACCCGGGAGTGAGTTACAGACTGGAATCTAATTGAGGGGTTCGGGGTGGTCAATATATAGAATTACAGATACCCAGGGGTGAGTTACAGACTGGAATCTAATCGAGGGGTTCGGGGTGGTTTATATATAGAATAACAGATACCCGGGAGTGAGTTACAGACTGGAATCTAATCGAGGGGTTCGGGATGGTTTATATATAGAACAACAGATACCCGGGAGTGAGTTACAGACTGGAATCTAATCGAGAGTTCGGGATGGTTTATATATAGAATAACAGATACCCGGGATTGAGTTACAGACTGGAATCTAATCGAGGGGTTCGGGGGGGTTTATACATAGAATAACAGATACCTGGGAGTGAGTTACAGCCTGGAATCTAATCGAGGGGTTCGGGGTGGTTTATATATAGAATAACAGATACCCGGGAGTGAGTTACAGACTGGAATCTAATCGAGGGGCTCGGGGTGGTTAATATATAGAATAACAGATATCTGGGAGTGAGTTACAGCCTGGAATCTAATCGAGGGGTTCGGGGTGGTTTATATATAGAATAACAGATACCCGGGAGTGAGTTACAGACTGGAATCTAATCGAGGGGTTTGGGGTGGTTAATATATAGAATAACAGATACCCGGGAGTGAGTTACAGACTGGAATCCAATCGAGGTGTTCGGGGTGGCTAATATATAGAATAACAGATACCCGGGAGTGAGTTACAGGCTGGAATCTAATTGACGGGTTACGTGTGGTTTATATATAGAATAACAGACACCCGGGAGTGAGTTACAGACTGGAATCTAACCGAGGGTTTCGGGGGGAGGTTTATATGTAAAATGATAGATACCCGGGAGTGAGTTACAGACTGGAATTTAATCGAGGGGTTCGGGGTGGTTTATATATAGAATAACAGATACCCGGGAGTGAGCTACAGACTGGAATCTAATCGAGGGGTTCGGGATGGTTTATATATAGAATAACAGATACCCTGGAGTGAGTTACAGACTGGAATCTAATCGAGGGGTTCGGGGTGGTTTATATATAGATTAACAGATACCCTGGAGTGAGTTACAGACTGGAATCTAATCGAGGGGTTCGGGGTGGTTTATGTATAGTTCAACAGATACCCGGGAGTGAGTTACAGACTGGAATCTAATCGAGGAGTCCGGTGGGGGGGCTTTATATGAAAAATAACAGATACCCGGGAGTGAGTTACAGGCTGGAATCTAATCGAGGGGTTCGGGGTAGTTTATATATAGAATATCAGATACCCGGGAGTGAGTTTCAGACTGGAATCCAATCGAGGGGTTCGGGGTGGGGTTTATATATAGGTTAACAGATACCCGGGAGTGAGTTACAGACTGGAATCTAATCGAGGTGTTCTGGATGGTTTATATATAGAATAACAGATACCCGGGAGTGAGTTACAGACTGGAATCTAATCGAGGGATACGGGGTGGTTTATATATCGAATAGCAGATACCAGGGATCGAGTTACAGACTGGAATCTAATTGAGGGGTTCGGGGGGTTTATATATAGAATAACAGATACCCGGGAGTGAGTTACAGACTGGAATCTATTCGAGGGGTTCGGGGTGGTTTATATATAGATTAACAGATACCCGGGAGTGAGTTACAGACTGGAATCTAATCGAGGGGTTCGGGGTGTTTTATATATAGAATAACAGATACCCGGAAGTGAGTTACGACTGGAAACAAATCGAGTGGTTCGGGGTGGTCTATATATAGAGTAACAGATACCCGGGAGTGAGTTACAGACTGGAATCGAATCGAGGGTTTCGGCGTGGTTTATATATAGAATAACAGATACCCGGGAGTGAGTTACAGACTGGACTCTAATCGAGGGGTTCGGGTGGTTAATATATAGAATAACAGATACCCGGGAGTGAGTTACAGACTGGAATATAATCGAGGGGTTCGGGAGGTTTATAAAAAGAATAACAGATACCCGGGAGTGAGTTACAGACTGGAATCTAATCGAGGGGTTCGGGAGGTTTATAAAAAGAATAACAGATACCCGGGAGTGAGTTACAGACTGGAATCTAATCGAGGGGTTCGGGAGGTTTATAAAAAGAATAACAGATACCCGGGAGTGAGTAAGGGACTGGAATCTAATCGAGGGGTTCGGAGATGTTTATATATAGAATAACAGATACCCTGGTGTGAATTACAGGCTGGAATCTAATCGAGGGATACGGGGTGTTTTATATATAGAATAACAGACACTCGGGAGTGAGTTACAGACTGGAATCTAAACGAGGGGTTCAGTGGGGGGGTTTATATATAGAATAAAAGATACCCGGGAGTGAGTTACAGACTGGAATCTAATCGAGGGGTTCGGGGGGTTTATATATCGATTAACAGATACCCGGGAGTGAGGTACAGAGTGGAATCTAATCGAGGGTTCCGGGGTGGTTTATATATAGAAAAACAGATACCCGGGAGTGAGTTACAGACTGGAATCTAATCGAGGGGTTCAGGGTGGTTTATATATAGAATAACAGATACCCGGGAGTGAGTTACAGACTGGAATCTAATCGAGGGTTTCGGGGTGGTTATATATAGAAAAACAGATGCCCGGGAGTGAGTTACACACTGGAATCTAATCAAGGTGTTCAAATGGTTTCAATAGAGAATAACAGATATCTGGGAATGAGTTACAGACTGGAATCTAATCGAAGGTTTCAGCGATTTATATATAGAATAACATATACCCGAGAGTTAGTTACAGACTGGAATCTAATCGAGGGGTTCCGGGTTGTTTATATATAGAATAAGATAAACCCGAGAGTTAGTGACAGACTGGCATCTAATCGAGGGGTTCGGGTTGGTTAATATATAGCATAACAGATACCCGGGAGTGAGTTACAGACTGGAATCTAATTGAGGCGTTCGGGGGCTTTATATATAGAATAACAGATACCCGGGAGTGAGTTGCAGATTGGAATCTAATCGAGGGCTTCGGGGGGATAATATATAGAATAAAAGATTCCCGGGACTGAGTTACAGGCTGGAATGTAATCGAATGTTTCGGAATGGTTTATATATACAATAACAGTTACCCGGGAGCGAGTTGCAGACTGGAGTCTAATCGAGAGGTTCAGGGGCCCTTTATATAGAATAACAGATACCCGGGAGTGAGTTACAGACTGGAAACAAATCGAGGGGTTCGGGGTGGTTTATGTATAAAATAGGAGAAACCCGGGAGTGAGTTAGAGACTGGAATCTAATCGATGGTCCGTGGTGGGGTTTATATATAGAATAACAGATACCCGGGAGTGAGTTACAGACTGGAATCTAATCGAGGGGTTCAGGGTGGTTTATATATAGAATAACAGATACCCGGGAGTGAGTAAGGGACTGGAATCTAATCGAGGGGTTCGGAGATGTTTATATATAGAATAACAGATACCCGGGTGTGAATTACAGGCTGGAATCTAATCGAGGGATACGGGGTGTTTTATATATAGAATAACAGACACCCGGGAGTGAGTTACAGACTGGAATCTAAACGAGGGGTTCGGTGGGGGGGTTTATATATAGAATAAAAGATACCCGGGAGTGAGTTACAGACTGGAATCTAATCGAGGGGTTCGGGGGGGTTTATATATCGATTAACAGATACCCGGGTGTGAGTTACAGACTGGAATCTAATCGAGGAGTTCGGGGGGGTTTATATATAGAATAACAGACACCCGGGAGTGAGTTACAGACTGGAATCTAATCGAGGGGTTCAGGGTGGTTTATATATAGAATAACAGATACCCAGGAGTGAGTTACAGACTGGAATCTAATCGAGGGGTTCGGGGGGTTTATATATAGAATAACAGATACCCGGGAGTGAGTAAGGGACTGGAATCTAATCGAGGGGTTCGGAGATGTTTATATATAGAATAACAGATACCCGGGTGTGAATTACAGGCTGGAATCTAATCGAGGGATACGGGGTGGTTTATATATAGAATAACAGACACCCGGGAGTGAGTTACAGACTGGAATCTAAACGAGGGGTTCGGTGGGGGGGTTTATATATAGAATAAAAGATACCCGGGAGTGAGTTACAGACTGGAATCTAATCGAGGGGTTCGGGGGGGTTTATACATAGAATAACAGATACCTGGGAGTGAGTTACAGCCTGGAATCTAATCGAGGGGTTCGGGGTGGTTTATATATAGAATAACAGATACCCGGGAGTGAGTTACAGACTGGAATCTAATCGAGGGGTTCGGGGTGGTTAATATATAGAATAACAGATATCTGGGAGTGAGTTACAGCCTGGAATCTAATCGAGGGGTTCGGGGTGGTTTATATATAGAATAACAGATACCCGGGAGTGAGTTACAGACTGGAATCTAATCGAGGGGTTCGGGGTGGTTAATATATAGAATAACAGATACTCGGGAGTGAGTTACAGACTGGAATCCAATCGAGGTGTTCGGGGTGGCTAATATATAGAATAACAGATACCCGGGAGTGAGTAACAGGCTGGAATCTAATTGACGGGTTACGTGTGGTTTATATATAGAATAACAGACACCCGGGAGTGAGTTACAGACTGGAATCTAACCGAGGGTTTCGGGGGGAGGTTTATATGTAAAATGATAGATACCCGGGAGTGAGTTACAGACTGGAATCTAATCGAGGGGTTCGGGGTGGTTTATATATAGAATAACAGATACCCGGGAGTGAGCTACAGACTGGAATCTAATCGAGGGGTTCGGGATGGTTTATATATAGAGTAACAGATACCCGGGAGTGAGTTACAGACTGGAATCTAATCGACGGGTTCGGGATGGTTTATATATAGAATTACAGATACCCGGGAGTGAGTTACAGACTGGAATCTAATCGAGGAGTCCGGGGGGGGGGGCTTTATATGAAAAATAACAGATACCCGGGAGTGAGTTACAGGCTGGAATCTAATCGAGGGGTTCGGGGTAGTTTACACATAGAATAACAGATACCCGGGTGTGAGTTACAGACTGGAATCTAATCGAGGGTTTCGGAGAGGTTTATATATAGAATAACAGATACCCAGGAGTGAGTTACAGACTGGAATCTAATCAAGGGGTTCGGGTGGTTTATATATAGAGTAACAGATACCCGGGAGTGAGTTACAGACTGGAATCTAATCGAGGGGTTTGGGATGGTTTATATATAGAATAACAGATACCCGGGAGTGAGTTACAGACTGGAATCTAATCTAGGGGTTCGGAGGTGTTTATATATAGAATATCAGATACCCGGGAGTGAGTTTCAGACTGGAATCCAATCGAGGGGTTCGGGGTGGGGTTTATATATAGGTTAACAGATACCCGGGAGTGAGTTACAGACTGGAATCTAATCGAGGTGTTCTGGATGGTTTATATATAGAATAACAGATACCCGGGTGTGAGTTACAGACTGGAATCTAATCGAGGGTTTCGGAGAGGTTTATATATAGAATAACAGATACCCGGGAGTGAATTACTGACTGGAATCCAATCGAGGGGCTCGGGGTGGGGCTTATATATAGGTTAACAGATACCCGGGAGTGAGTTACAGACTGGAATCTAATCGCGGGGTTCAGGGGGTTTATATACAGAATAACAGATACCCGGGAGTGAGTTACAGAATGGAATCTAATCGAGGGGTTCGGGGTGGTTTATATATAGAATCACAGATACCCGGGAGTGAGTTACAGAATGGAATCTAATCGAGGGGTTTGGGGTGGTTTATATATAGAATAACAGATACCCGGTAGTAAGTTACAGGCTGGAATCTAATCGAGTGGTTCGGTGTGGTTTATATATAGAATAACAGATACCTGGGAGTGAGCTACAGACTGGAATCTAATCGAGGGGTTCGGAGAGGTATATATATAGAATAACAGATACCCGGGAGTGAGTTACAGACTGGAATCTAATCGAGGGATTCGGGTGGTTTATATATAGAATAACAGATACCCGGGAGTGAGTTACAGATTGGAATCTAATCGAGGGATTCGGGTGGTTTATATATAGAATAACAGATACCCGGGAGTGAGTTACAGACTGGAATCTAATCAAGGGATTCGGGTTGTTTATATATAGAGTAACAGACAACCGGGAGTGAGTTACAGACTGGAATCTAATCGAGGGGTTCGGGATGGTTTATATATAGAACAACAGATACCCGGGAGTGAGTTACAGACTGGAATATAATCGAGGGGTTCGGGGTGGTCTATATATAGAATAACAGATACCCGGGGGTGAGTTACAGACTGGAATCTAATCGAGGGGTTCGGGATGGTTTATATATAGAACAGCAGATACCCGGGAGTGAGCTACAGACTGGAATCTAATCGAGGGGTTCGGGATGGTTTATATATAGAACAACAGATACCCGGGAGTGAGCTACAGACTGGAAGGTAATTGAGGGGTTCAAATGGTTTATATGTAGATCAACAGATACCCGGGAGTGAGTTACAGACTGGAATCTAATCGAGGGGTTCGTGGTGGTTAATATATAGAATAACAGTTATCTGGGAGAGAGTTACAGACTGGAATCTAATCGAGGAGTTCGGGGGGGGGCTTTATATTAAAAAATAACAGATACCCGGGAGTGAGTTACAGGCTGGAATCCTATCGAGGGGTTCGGGGAGAATTATATATAGAATAACAGATACCCGGGTGTGAGTTACAGACTGGAGTCTAATCGAGGGTTTCGGAGAGTTTTATATATAGAATAACAGATACCCGGCAGTGAATTACTGACTGGAATCCAATCGAGGGGTTCGGGGTGGGGTTTATATATAGGTTAACAGATACCCGGGAGTGAGTTACAGACATGAATCTAATCGAGGGGTTCAGGGTGGTTTTTATATAGAATAACAGATACCCGGGAGTGAGTTACAGACTGGAATCTAATCGAGGGGTTCGGGGTGGTTTATATACAGAATAACAGATACCCGGGAGTGATTTACAGACTGGAATCTAATCGAGGGGTTCGGGGTGGTTTATATATAGATTAAAAGATACCCGGGAGAGAGTTACAGATTGGAATCTAATCGCGGGGTTCGGGGTGTTTTATATATAGAATTACAGATACCCGGGAGTGTGTTACATACTGGAATCTAACCGAGGGTTTCGGGGGGAGGTTTATATGTAAAATGACAGATATCCGGCTGTGAGTTACAGACTGGTATATAATCGAGGGGTTTGGGGGGGTTTTACACATAGAATAACAGATACCCGGGAGTGAGTTACAGACTGGATTCAAATCGAGGGGTTCGGGGTGGTTTATATATAGAATAACAGATACCCGGGAGTGAGTTACAGAATGGAATCTAATCGATGGGTTCGGGGTGGTTTATACATAGAATAACAGATACCCGGGAGTGAGTTACAGACTGGAATCTAATCGAGGGGTTCGGGCTGGTTTATATATAGAATAACAGATACCTGGGAGTGAGTTACAGACTGGAATCTAATCGAATGTTTCGGGGTGGTTTATATATAGAATAACAGTTACCCGGGAGTGAGTTACAGACTGGAATCTAATCGATGGTTTCGGAGATGTTTATTTATTGAATAACAGATACCCGGGAGTGAGTTACAGACTGGAAACAAATCGAGGGGTTCAGGGTGGTTTATGTATAGAATAACAGATACCCGGGAGTGAGTTACAGAGTGGACTCTAATCGAGGGGTTCGGTGTGGTTTATGTATAAGATAGGCGAAACCTGGGAGTGAGTTACAGACTGGAATATAATCGAGGGGTTCATGGTGGTTTATATATAGAATAACAGATACCCGGGAGTGAGTTACAGACTGGAATCTAATCGAGGGGTTCTGTGGGGTTTATATATAGAAAATACAGATACCCGGGAGTGAGTTACAGTCTGGAATCTAATCGAGGGGTTCGGTGTGGTTTATATACAGAATAACAGATACCCGGGAGTGAGTTACAGACTGGAATATAATCGAGGGGTTCATGGTGGTTTATATATAGAAAAACAGATGCCCAGGAGTAAGTAACAGTCTAGAATCAAATCGAGGGGTTCGGGGGGTTTATGTATAGAATAACAGTACCCGGCAGTGAGTTACAGACTGGAATCTAATCGAGGGGTTCAGGGTGGTTTATATATAGAATAACAGATACCCGGGTGTGAGTTACTGACTGGAATCTAATCGAGGGGTTCGGGTGGGTTTATATATAGAATAACAGATACCCGGGAGTGAGTTACAGACTGGAATCTAATCAAGAGGTTCAGGGGCCCTTATATAAAGAATAACAGATACCCGGCAGTGAGTTACAGACTGGAATCTAATCGAGGTGTTTTGGGGGGGTTTACACATTGAATAACAGATACCCGGGAGTGAGTTACAGACTGGAATCTAATCGAGGGGTTCCGGGGTTTTATATATAGAATAACAGATACCCGGGAGTGAGTTACAGACTGGAATCTAATCGAGGGGTTAGGGGTGGTTTATATATAGAGTAACATATACCCGGGAGCGAGTTGCAGACTGGAATCTAATCGAGGGGTTCGGGATGGTTTATACATAGAATAACCGATACCCGGGAGTGAGTTACAGATAGGAATCTAATCGTGGGGTTCGGGTTATTTTATATATAGAATAACAGATACCCGGGAGTGAGTTACAGACTGGAAGCTAATCGAGGGATTCGGTAGGGTTTATATATAGAATAACAGATACCCGGGAGTGAGTTATAGACTGGAATCTAATCAAGGGGTTCGGGGTGGGTTATATATAGAATACCAGATACCCGGCAGTGAGTTACAGACTGGAATCTTATCGAGGGGTTTAGGGGGGGAGTTTTATATGTCGAATAACAGACACCCGGGAGTGAGTTACAGACATGGAATCTAATCGAGGCGTTCGGTGGGGTTTATATATAGAATAACAGATACCCGGGAGTGAGATACAGACTGGAATCTTATCGAGGGGTTTAGGGGGGAGTTTTATATGTCGAATAACAGACACCCGGGAGTGAGTTACAGACTGGAACCTAATCGAGGGTTCGGGGTGGTTTATATATAGAGTAACAGATACCCGGGAGTGAGTTACAGACTGGAATCTAATCAAGGTGTTCAAATGGTTTCAATAGAGAATAACAGATATCTCGGAATGAGTTACAGACTGGAATCTAATCGAGGGGTACGGGGAGGTTTATATGTAGAATAACAGATACCCGGGAGTGAGTTACAGACTGGAATCTAATCGAGGGTTTCGGGGCGGGGTTTATATGTAGAATAACAGATACCCGGGAGTGAGTTACAGGCTGGAATCTAATCGAGGGTTTCAGTGGGTTTATATATAGAATACCAGATACCCGGGAGTGAGTTACAGACTGGAATCTAATCGAGGGGTTCAGGGGGGCGGTTTATATGTAGAATAACAGACACCCAGGAGTGAGTTACAGACTGGAACGTAATCGAGGGGTTCGGGGTGGTTTATATATAGAATAACAGATACCCGGGAGTGAGTTACAGACTGGAATCTAATCGAGGGGTTCGGGATGGTTTATATATAGAATAACAGATTCCCGGGAGTGAGTTACAGACTAGAATCTAATCGAGGGGTTCGGGATGATTTATATATAGAATAACAGATACCAGGGAGTGAATTACAGACTGGAATCTAATCGAGGGGTTTGGGGTGGTTTATATATAGAATAACAGATACCCGGGAGTGAGTTACAGACTGGAATCTAATCGAGGGGTTCGGGGGGGTTTATATATAGAATAACAGATACCCGGGAGTCAGTTACAGACTGGAATCTAGTCGAAGGGTTCGGGGTGGTTTATATATAGAATAACATTTACCCGAGACTTAGTTACAGACTGGAATCTAATCGAGGGGTTCGGGAGAATAATATATAGAATAACATATACCCGGGAGTGAGTTACAGACTGGAATGTAATCGAGGGGTTCGGGTGGTTTATATATAGAATAACAGATACCCGGGAGTGAGTTACAGACTGGAATATAATCGAGGGGTTCGGGGTGGTCTATATATAGAATAACAGACACCCGGGAGTGAGTTACAGACTGGAATCTAATCGAGGGGTTCGGGGTGGTTTATATATAGAACAACAGATACCCGGGAGTGAGTTACAGACTGGAATCTAACCGAGGGGTTCGGAGATGTTTATATATAGAATAACAGATACCCGGGAGTGAGTTACAGACTGGAATCTAATCGAGGGATTCGTGGTGGTTTATATATAGAATAATAGATACCCGGGAGTGATTTACAGACTGGAATCTAATCGAGGGGTTCGTTGTGATTTATATATAGAATAATAGATACCCGGGAGTGAGTTACAGACTGGAATCTAATCGAGGGTTTTGGGGTGGTTTATTTATAGAATAACAGATACCCGGGAGTGAGTTACAGACTGGAATCTAACCAAGGGGTTCGGAGATGTTTATATATAGAATAACAGATACCCGGGAGTGAGTTACAGACTGGAATCTAATCGAGGGGTTCGTGGTGGTTTATATATAGAATAATAGATATCCGGGAGTGAGTTACAGACTGGAATCTAATCGAGGGTTCGGGGTGGTTTATATATAGAATAATAGATACCCGGTTTGAGTTTCAGACTGGAATCTATTCGAGGGGTTCGGGGTGGTTTATATATAGAATAACAGTTACCCGGGAGTGAGTTACAGACTGGAACCTAATCGAGGGTTTCGGGGTGGTTTATATATAGAAGAAGAGATACCCGGGAGTGAGTAACAGACTGGAATCTAATCGAGGGGTTCGGGGTGGTTTATATATAGAATAACAGATACCCGGGAGTGAGTTACAGACTGGAATCTAATCGAGGGGTTCGGGGTGGTTTATATATAGAATAATAGATACCCGGGAGTGAGTTTCAGACTGGAATCTAATCGAGGGGTTCGGGGTGGTTTATATATAGAATAACAGACAACCGGGAGTGAGTTACAGAATGGAATCTAATCGAGGACTTCGGGGGGTGGCTTTATATGAAAAATAACAGATATCCGGGTGTGTGTTACAGATTGGAATATAATCGAGTGTTTTGGGGGCTTTTTATACATAGAATAACAGATACGTGGGAGTGAGTTACAGGCTGGAATCTAATCGAGGGGTTCGGGGTGGTTTATATATAGAATAACAGATACCCGAGAGTGAGTTACAGACTGGAATCTAATCGAGGGGTTCAGGGGGTTAATACATAGAATAACAGATACCCGGGAGTGAGTTACTGACTGGAATCTAACCGAGGGGTTCGGGGTGATTTATATATAGAATAACAGATACCTGGGAGTGAGTTACAGACTGGATTCTAATCGAGGGGTTCGGGGTGGTTTATATATAGAATAACAGATACCCGGGTGTGTGTTACAGACTGGAATCTAATCGAGGGGTTTGGGGTTGCTTATATACAGAATAACAGATACCTGGGAGTGTGTTACAGACTGGAATCTAATCGAGGGGTTTGGGGTGGTTTATATACAGAATAACAGATACCCGGGAGTGAGTTACAGACTGGAATCTAATCAAGGTGTTCAAATGGTTTCAAAAGAGAATAACAGATATCTCGGAATGAGTTACAGATTGGAATCTAATCGAGGGATTCGGGCAGAATTATATATAGAATAACAGATACCTGGGAGTGAGTTACAGACTGGAATCTAATCGAGGGGTTCGGGGTGGTTTACATATAGAATAACAGATACCCGAGAGTGAGTTACAGACTGGAATCTAATCGAGGGGTTCAGGGGGTTAATACATAGAATAACAGATACCCGGGATTGAGTTACTTACTGGAATCTAACCGAGGGATTCGGGGTGGTTTATATATAGAATAACAGATACCTGGGAGTGAATTAGAGACTGGAATCTAATCCAGGGGTTCAGAGGGGTTTATATATAGAATAACAGATTACCGTGAGTGAGTTACAGACTGCAATCTAATCGAGGGGTTCGGGGGGGTTTTTATGTAGAATAACAGATACGTGGGAGTGAGTTACAGACTGCAAACTAATCAAGGGTTTCGGGCGTGGTTGTATGAAGAATAACAGATATCCGGGAGTGAGTTACAGGCTGAATTCTAATCGAGAGTTTCGTTGGGGATAATATATAGAATAGCAGATACCCAGGAGTGAGTTAGAGACTGGAATCTAATCGAGGGTCCGGGGTGGGGTTTATATATAGAATAACAGATACCCGGGAATGAGTTACAGACTGGAATGTAATCGAGGGGTTCGGGGTGGTTTATATATAGAATAACAGATACCCGGGAGTGAGTTACAGACTGGAATCTTATCGAGGCGTTCGGTGTGGTTTATATATGGAATAACAGATACCCGGGAGTGAGTTACAGACTGGAATCTAATCGAGGGTTTCGAGGTGGTTTATATATAGAATAACAGATACCCGGGAATGAGCAACGGACTGGAATCTAATCGAGGGGTCCAGGTTGAGTTTTATATAGAATGACAGATACCCGGGAGTGAGTAACGGACTGGAATCTAATCGAGGGATTCGGGGAGAATTATATATAGAATAACAGATACCTGGGAGTGAGTTACAGACTGGAATCTAACCGAGGGGTTCGGGGGAGGGTTTGTATATAGAATAACAGATACCCGGGTGTGAGTAACAGACTGGAATCAAATCGAGGGGTTCGGGGTGGTTTATATATAGAATAACAGATACCCGGGAGTGAGTTACAGACTGGAATCTAATCGAGTGGTTCGGGGCGGGGTTTATATGTAGAATTACAGATAGCCGGGAGTGAGTTACAGACTGGAATCTAATCGAGGCGTTCGGTGGGGTTAATATATAGAATAACAGATACCCGGGAGTGAGTTGCAGACTGGAATCTAATCGAGGGGTTCGGGCTGGTTTATATATAAAATAACAGATACCCGGGATTGAGTTACAGACTGGAATCTAATCGAGGGGTTCGGGATGGTTTATATATAGAATAACAGATACCCGGGAGTGAGTTACAGATTGAAGTCTAATCAAGAGGGGTTCGGGGGGTTTATATATAGAATAATAGATACCCGGGAGTGAGTTACAGACTGGAATTTAATCGAGGTGTCCGGGATGGTTTATATATAGAATAACAGATACCCGGGTGTGAGTAACAGACTGGAATCTAATCGAGGGGTTCGGGATGGTTTATATATAGAATAACAGATACCCGGGAGTGAGTTACAGACTGGAATCTAATCGAGGGGTTCGGGATGATTTATATATAGAATAACAGATACCCGGGAGTGAGTTACAGACTGGAATCTAATCGAGGGGTTCGGGGTGGTTTATATACAGAATAACAGATACCCGGGAGTGAGTTACAGACTGGAATCTAATCGAGGGGTTCGGGGTGGTTTATATATAGAATAACAGATACCCGGGAGTGTGTTACAGACTGGAATCTAATCGAGGGGTTCGGGGTGATTTATATATAGAATAACAGATACCCGGGAGTGAGTTACAGACTGGAATCTAATCGAGGGGTTCGGGGTGATTTATATATAGAATAACAGATACCCGGGAGTGAGTTACAGACTGGAATCTAATCGAGGGGTTCGGGGTGGTTTATATATAGAATAACAGATACCCGGGAGTGTGTTTCAGACTGGAATATAATCGAGGGGTTCGGGTAGGTTTATATATAGAATAACAGATACCCGGGTGTGAGTTACAGACTGGAATCTAATCGAGGGGTTCGGGGGGGATTTATATATAGAATAACAGAGACCCGGGAGTGAGTTACAGACTGGAATCTAATCGAGGGGTTCGGGGTGATTTATATATTGAATAACAGATACCCGGGAGTGAGTTACAGACTGGAATCTAATCGAGGGTTCGGGGTGGTTTTTATATAGAATAACAGATACCCGGGAGTGAGTTACAGACTGGAATCTAATCGAGGGTTCGGGGTGGTTTATATATAGAATAACAGATACCCGGGAGTGAGTTACAGATTGGAATCTAATCGAGGGATTCGGGGAGAATTATATATAGAATAACAGATACCCGGGAGTGAGTTACAGACTGGAATCTAACAGAGAGGTTCGGGGTTGGGTTTGTATATAGAATAACAGATACCCGGGTGTGAGTAACAGACTGGAATCTAATCGAGGGGTTTGGGGAGAGTTTAGATATAGAAAAACAGACGCCTGGGAGTGAGTTACAGACTGCATCTAATCGAGGGGTTCGGGGTGGTTTATATATAGATTAACAGATACCCGGGAGTGAGTTACAGGCTGGAATCTAATCGATGGGTTCGGGGTGGTTTATATATAGAATAACAGATACCCGGGAGTGAGTTACAGACTGGAATCTAATCGAGGGGTTCGGGGTGGTTTATATATAGAATAACAGATACCCGGGAGTGTGTTACAGACTGGAATCTAATCGAGGGGTTCGGGATGGTTTATATATAAAACAACAGATACCCGGGAGTGAGTTACAGACTGGAATCTAATCGAGGGGTTCGGGATGGTTTATATATAGATTAACAGATACCCGGTAGTGAGTTACAGATTGGAATCTAATCGAGGGGTTCGGGGTGGTTTATATATAGAATAACATATACCCGAGAGTTAGTTACAGACTGGAATCTAATCGAGGTGTTCGGGGGGGTTTATATATAGAATAACATATACCCGAGAGTTAGTTACAGACTGGAATCTAATCGAGGGGTTTGGGGTGGTTTATATACAGAATAACAGATACCCGGGAGTGAGTTACAGACTGGATTCTAATCGAGGGGTTTGGGGTGGTTTATATACAGAATAACAGATACCCGGGAGTGAGTTACAGACTGGAATCTAATCGAGGGGTACGGGGTGGTTTATATATAGAATAACAGATACCCGGGAGTGAGTTACAGACTGGAATCTAATCAAGGTGTTCAAATGGTTTCAATAGAGAATAACAGATATCTCGGAATGAGTTACAGACTGGAATCTAATCGAGGGGTTCGGGGTCGTTTATATATAGAATAACAGATACCCGGGAGTGAGTTACAGATTGGAATCTAATCGAGGGATTCGGGGAGAATTATATATAGAATAACAGATACCCGGGAGTGAGTTACAGACTGGAATCTAACACAGAGGTTCGGGGTTGGGTTTGTATATAGAATAACAGATACCCGGGTGTGAGTAACAGACTGGAATCTAATCGAGGGGTTTGGGGAGAGTTTAGATATAGAAAAACAGACGCCTGGGAGTGAGTTACAGACTGGAATCTAATCGAGGGATTCGGGCAGAATGATATATAGAATAACAGATGCCTGGGAGTGAGTTACAGACTGGAATCTAATCGAGGGGTTCGGGGTGGTTTACATATAGAATAACAGATACCCGAGAGTGAGTTACAGACTGGAATCTAATCGAGGGGTTCAGGGGGTTAATACATAGAATAACAGATACCCGGGATTGAGTTACTTACTGGAATCTAAACGAGGGATTCGGGGTGGTTTATATATAGAATAACAGATACCTGGGAGTGAATTAGAGACTGGAATCTAATCCAGGGGTTCAGAGGGGTTTATATATAGAATAACAGATTACCGTGAGTGAGTTACAGACTGCAATCTAATCGAGGGGTTCGGGGGGGTTTTTATGTAGAATAACAGATACGTGGGAGTGAGTTACAGACTGCAAACTAATCAAGGGGTTCAGGGTGGTTTATATATAGAATAACAGATACCCGGGAGTGAGTTACAGACTGGAATCTTATCGAGGCGTTCGGTGTGGTTTATATATAGAATAACAGATACCCGGGAATGAGCAACGGACTGGAATCTAATCGAGGGGTCCAGGTTGAGTTTTATATAGAATGACAGATACCCGGGAGTGAGTTACAGATTGAAGTCTAATCAAGAGGGGTTCGGGGGGTTTATATATAGAATAATAGATACCCGGGAGTGAGTTACAGACTGGAATTTAATCGAGGTGTCCGGGATGGTTTATATATAGAATAACAGATACCCGGGTGTGAGTAACAGACTGGAATCTAATCGAGGGGTTCGGGATGGTTTATTTATAGAATAACAGATACCCGGGAGTGAGTTACAGACTGGAATCTAATCGAGGGGTTCGGGATGATTTATATATAGAATAACAGATACCCGGGAGTGAGTTACAGACTGGAATCTAATCGAGGGGTTCGGGGTGGTTTATATACAGAATAACTGATACCCGGGAGTGAGTTACAGACTGGAATCTAATCGAGGGGTTCGGGGTGGTTTATATATAGAATAACAGATACCCGGGAGTGTGTTACAGACTGGAATCTAATCGAGGGGTTCGGGGTGATTTATATATAGAATAACAGATACCCGGGAGTGAGTTACAGACTGGAATCTAATCGAGGGGTTCGGGGTGATTTATATATAGAATAACAGATACCCGGGAGTGAGTTACAGACTGGAATCTAATCGAGGGGTTCGGGGTGGTTTATATATAGAATAACAGATACCCGGGAGTGTGTTTCAGACTGGAATATAATTGAGGGGTTCGGGATGGTTTATATATAGAATAACAGATACCCGGGTGTGAGTTACAGACTGGAATCTAATCGAGGGGTTCGGGGGGGATTTATATATAGAATAAAGGAGACCCGGGAGTGAGTTACAGACTGGAATCTAATCGAGGGGTTCGGGGTGATTTACATATAGAATAACAGATACCCGGGAGTGAGTTACAGACTGGAATCTAATCGAGGGTTCGGGGTGGTTTTTATATAGAATAACAGATACCCGGGAGTGAGTTACAGACTGGAATCTAATCGAGGGTTCGGGGTGGTTTATATATAGAATAACAGATACCCGGGAGTGTGTTACAGGCTGGAATCTAATCGAGGGGCCTGGGGTGAGTTTTATATAGAATAAGAGATACCAGGGAGTGAGTTACAGACTGGAATCTAATCGAGGGGATCGGAGAGTTTTATATATAGAATAACAGATACCCGGGAGTGAGTTACAGATTGGAATCTAATCGAGGGATTCGGGGAGAATTATACATAGAATAACAGATACCCGGGAGTGAGTTACAGACTGGAATCTAACAGAGAGGTTCGGGGTTGGGTTTGTATATAGAATAACAGATACCCGGGTGTGAGTAACAGACTGGAATCTAATCGAGGGGTTTGGGGAGAGTTTAGATATAGAAAAACAGACGCCTAGGAGTGAGTTACAGACTGCAATCTAATCGAGGGGTTCGGGGTGGTTTATATATAGATTAACAGATACCCGGGAGTGAGTTACAGGCTGGAATCTAATCGAGGGGTTCGGAGTGGTTTATATATAGAATAACAGATACCCGGGAGTGAGTTACAGACTGGAATCTAATTGAGCGGTTTGGGGTGGTTTATATATAGAATAACAGATACCCGGGAGTGTGTTACAGACTGGAATCTAATCGAGGCGTTCGGTGGGGTTTATATATAGAATAACAGATACCCGGGAGTGAGTTACAGATTGAAGTCTAATCAAGAGGGGTTCGGTGGGGTTTATATATAGAATAACAGATACCCGGGAGTGAGTTACAGACTGGAATCTAATCAAGGTGTTCAAATGGTTTCAATAGAGAATAACAGATATCTCGGAATGAGTTGCAGACTGGAATCTAATCGAGGGGTTCGGGATGGTTTATATATAGAATAACAGATACCCGGGTGTGAGTTACAGACTGGAATCTAATCGAGGGGTTTGTGGGGAGTTTAGATATAGATTAACAGATATCCGGGTGTGAGTAACAGACTGGAATCTAATCGAGGGGTTCGGGGTGGTTTATATATAGAATAACAGATACCCGGGAGTGAGTTACAGACTGGAATCTAATCGAGGGATTCGGGGTGTTTTATATATAGAATAACAGATACCCGGGAGTGAATTACCGACTGGTATCTAATCGAGGGGTTCGGGGTGGTTTATATATAGAATAACAGATACCCGGGAGTGAGTTACAGACTGGAATCTAATCGAGGGGTTCGGGGTGGTTTATCTATATAATAACAGATACCCGGGATTGAGTTACAGACTGGAATCTAATCGAGGGGTTCGGGGTGATTTATATATAGAATAACAGATACCCGGGAGTGAGTTACAGACTGGAATCTAATCGAGGGGTTCGGGGTGGTTTATATATAGAATAACAGATACCCGGGAGTGTGTTACAGACTGGAATCTAATCGAGGGGTTCGGGATGGTTTATATATAAAACAACAGATACCCGGGAGTGAGTTACAGACTGGAATCTAATCGAGGGGTTCGGGATGGTTTATATATAGATTAACAGATACCCGGTAGTGAGTTACAGATTGGAATCTAATCGAGGGGTTCGGGGTGGTTTATATATAGAATAACATATACCCGAGAGTTAGTTACAGACTGGAATCTAATCGAGGGGTTCGGGGGGGTTTATATATAGAATAACATATACCCGAGAGTTAGTTACAGGCTGGAATCTAATCGAGGGGTTTGGGGTGGTTTATATACAGAATAACAGATACCCGGGAGTGAGTTACAGACTGGAATCTAATCGAGGGGTTCGGGGTGGTTTATATATAGAATAACAGATACCCGGGAGTGTGTTTCAGACTGGAATATAATCGAGGGGTTCGGGATGGTTTATATATAGAATAACAGATACCCGGGTGTGAGTTACAGACTGGAATCTAATCGAGGGGTTCGGGGGGGATTTATATATAGAATAACAGAGACCCGGGAGTGAGTTACAGACTGGAATCTAATCGAGGGGTTCGGGGTGATTTATATATAGAATAACAGATACCCGGGAGTGAGTTACAGACTGGAATCTAATCGAGGGTTCGGGGTGGTTTTTATATAGAATAACAGATACCCGGGAGTGAGTTACAGACTGGAATCTAATCGAGGGTTCGGGGTGGTTTATATATAGAATAACAGATACCCGGGAGTGTGTTACAGGCTGGAATCTAATCGAGGGGCCTGGGGTGAGTTTTATATAGAATAAGAGATACCAGGGAGTGAGTTACAGACTGGAATCTAATCGAGGGGATCGGAGAGTTTTATATATAGAATAACAGATACCCGGGAGTGAGTTACAGATTGGAATCTAATCGAGGGATTCGGGGAGAATTATACATAGAATAACAGATACCCGGGAGTGAGTTACAGACTGGAATCTAACAGAGAGGTTCGGGGTTGGGTTTGTATATAGAATAACAGATACCCGGGTGTGAGTAACAGACTGGAATCTAATCGAGGGGTTTGGGGAGAGTTTAGATATAGAAAAACAGACGCCTAGGAGTGAGTTACAGACTGCAATCTAATCGAGGGGTTCGGGGTGGTTTATATATAGATTAACAGATACCCGGGAGTGAGTTACAGGCTGGAATCTAATCGAGGGGTTCGGAGTGGTTTATATATAGAATAACAGATACCCGGGAGTGAGTTACAGACTGGAATCTAATTGAGCGGTTTGGGGTGGTTTATATATAGAATAACAGATACCCGGGAGTGTGTTACAGACTGGAATCTAATCGAGGCGTTCGGTGGGGTTTATATATAGAATAACAGATACCCGGGAGTGAGTTACAGATTGAAGTCTAATCAAGAGGGGTTCGGTGGGGTTTATATATAGAATAACAGATACCCGGGAGTGAGTTACAGACTGGAATCTAATCAAGGTGTTCAAATGGTTTCAATAGAGAATAACAGATATCTCGGAATGAGTTGCAGACTGGAATCTAATCGAGGGGTTCGGGATGGTTTATATATAGAATAACAGATACCCGGGTGTGAGTTACAGACTGGAATCTAATCGAGGGGTTTGTGGGGAGTTTAGATATAGATTAACAGATATCCGGGTGTGAGTAACAGACTGGAATCTAATCGAGGGGTTCGGGGTGGTTTATATATAGAATAACAGATACCCGGGAGTGAGTTACAGACTGGAATCTAATCGAGGGATTCGGGGTGTTTTATATATAGAATAACAGATACCCGGGAGTGAATTACCGACTGGTATCTAATCGAGGGGTTCGGGGTGGTTTATATATAGAATAACAGATACCCGGGAGTGAGTTACAGACTGGAATCTAATCGAGGGGTTCGGGGTGGTTTATCTATATAATAACAGATACCCGGGATTGAGTTACAGACTGGAATCTAATCGAGGGGTTCGGGGTGATTTATATATAGAATAACAGATACCCGGGAGTGAGTTACAGACTGGAATCTAATCGAGGGGTTCGGGGTGGTTTATATATAGAATAACAGATACCCGGGAGTGTGTTACAGACTGGAATCTAATCGAGGGGTTCGGGATGGTTTATATATAAAACAACAGATACCCGGGAGTGAGTTACAGACTGGAATCTAATCGAGGGGTTCGGGATGGTTTATATATAGATTAACAGATACCCGGTAGTGAGTTACAGATTGGAATCTAATCGAGGGGTTCGGGGTGGTTTATATATAGAATAACATATACCCGAGAGTTAGTTACAGACTGGAATCTAATCGAGGGGTTCGGGGGGGTTTATATATAGAATAACATATACCCGAGAGTTAGTTACAGACTGGAATCTAATCGAGGGGTTTGGGGTGGTTTATATACAGAATAACAGATACCCGGGAGTGAGTTACAGACTGGATTCTAATCGAGGGGTTTGGGGTGGTTTATATACAGAATAACAGATACCCGGGAGTGAGTTACAGACTGGAATCTAATCATGGTGTTCAAATGGTTTCAATAGAGAATAACAGATATCTCGGAATGAGTTACAGACTGGAATCTAATCGAGGGGTTCGGGGTCGTTTATATTTAGAATAACAGATACCCGGGAGTGAGTTACAGATTGGAATCTAATCGAGGGATTCGGGGAGAATTATATATAGAATAACAGATACCCGGGAGTGAGTTACAGACTGGAATCTAACACAGAGGTTCGGGGTTGGGTTTGTATATAGAATAACAGATACCCGGGTGTGAGTAACAGACTGGAATCTAATCGAGGGGTTTGGGGAGAGTTTAGATATAGAAAAACAGACGCCTGGGAGTGAGTTACAGACTGCAATCTAATCGAGGGGTTCGGGGTGGTTTATATATAGATTAACAGATACCCGGGAGTGAGTTACAGGCTGGAATCTAATCGAGGGGTTCGGGGTGGTTTATATATAGAATAACAGATACCCGGGAGTGAGTTACAGACTGGAATCTAATTGAGGGGTTTGGGGTGGTTTATATATAGAATAACAGATACCCGGGAGTGTGTTACAGACTGGAATCTAATCGAGGCGTTCGGTGGGGTTTATATATAGAATAACAGATACCCGGGAGTGAGTTACAGATTGAAGTCTAATCAAGAGGGGTTCGGTGGGGTTTATATATAGAATAACAGATACCCGGGAGTGAGTTACACACTGGAATCTAATCGAGGGGTTCGGAGAGTTTTATATATAGAATAACAGATACCCGAGAGTGAGTTACAGATTGGAATCTAATCGAGGGATTCGGGGAGAATTATATATAGAATAACAGATACCTGGGAGTGAGTTACACACTGGAATCTAATCGAGTGGTTCGGGGTGGTTTACATATAGAATAACAGATACCCGAGAGTGAGTTACAGACTGGAATCTAATCGAGGGGTTCAGGGGGTTAATACATAGAATAACAGATACCCGGGATTGAGTTACTTACTGGAATCTAACCGAGGGATTCGGGGTGGTTTATATATAGAATAACAGATACCTGGGACTGAGTTAGCGACTGGAATCTAATCCAGGGGTTCAGAGTGGATTATATATAGAATAACAGATTACCGCGAGTGAGTTACAGACTGCAATCTAATCGAGGGATTCGGGGGGGTTTTTATGTAGAATAACAGATACGCGGGAGTGAGTTACAGACTGCAAACTAATCAAGGGTTTCGGGCGTGGTTGTATGAAGAATAACAGATATCCGGGAGTGAGTTACAGGCTGAATTCTAATCGAGAGTTTCGTTGGGGATAATATATAGAATAGCAGATACCCAGGAGTGAGTTAGAGACTGGAATCTGATCGAGGGTCCGGGGTGGGGTTTATATATAGAATAACAGATACCCAGGAGTGAGTTAGAGACTGGAATTTAATCGAGGGGTTCGGGGTGGTTTATATATAGAATAACAGATACCCGGGAGTGAGTTACAGACTGGAATCTAATCGAGGGGTTCGGGGAGAATTATATATAGAATAACAGATACCCGGCAGTGAGTTACAGATTGGAATCTAATCGAGGGATTCGGGGAGAATTATATTTAGAATAACAGGTACCCGGGAGTGAGTTTCAGACTGGAATCTAATCGAGGGGTTCGGGGTGGTTTATATATAGAATAACGTATACCCGGGAGTGAGTTACAGATTGGAATCTAATCGAGGGATTCGGGGTGGTTTATATATAGAATAACAGATACCCGGGAGTGAGTTACAGACTGGAATCTAACACAGAGGTTCGGGGTTGGGTTTGTATATAGAATAACAGATACCCGGGTGTGAGTAACAGACTGGAATCTAATCGAGGGGTTTGGGGAGAGTTTAGATATAGAAAAACAGACGCCTGGGAGTGAGTTACAGACTGCAATCTAATCGAGGGGTTCGGGGTGGTTTATATATAGATTAACAGATACCCGGGAGTGAGTTACAGGCTGGAATCTAATCGAGGGGTTCGGGGTGGTTTATATATAGAAGAACAGATACCCGGGAGTGAGTTACAGACTGGAATCTAATTGAGGGGTTTGGGGTGGTTTATATATCGAATAACAGATACCCGGGAGTGTGTTACAGACTGGAATCTAATCGATGCGTTCGGTGGGGTTTATATATAGAATAACAGATACCCGGGAGTGAGTTACAGATTGAAGTCTAATCAAGAGGGGTTCGGGATGGTTTATATATAGACTAACAGATACCCGGGAGTGAGTTACAGACTGGAATCTAATCGAGGGGTTCGGGGAGAATTATATATAGAATAACAGATACCCGGCAGTGAGTTACAGATTGGAATCTAATCGAGGGATTCGGGGTGGTTTATATATAGAATAACAGATACCCGGGAGTGAGTTACAGACTGGAATCTAATCGAGGGGTTCGGGGTAGTTTATATATAGAATAACAGATACCCGGGAGTGAGTTACAGACTGGAATCTAATCGAGGGATTCGGGGAGAATTATATATAGAATAACAGATACCCGGGAGTGAGTTACAGACTGGAATCTAACAGAGAGGTTCGGGGTTGGGTTTGTATATAGAATAACAGATACCCGGGTGTGAGTAACAGACTGGAATCTAATCGAGGGGTTTGGGGAGTGTTTAGATATAGAAAAACAGATGCCTGGGAGTGAGTTACAGACTGCAATCTAATCGAGGGGTTCGGGGTGGTTTATATATAGATTAACAGATACCCGGGAGTGAGTTACAGGCTGGAATCTAATCGAGGGGTTCGGGGTGGTTTATATATAGAATAACAGATACCCGGGAGTGAGTTACAGACTGGAATCTAATTGAGGGGTTTGGGGTGGTTTATATATAGAATAACAGATATCCGGGAGTGTGTTACAGACTGGAATCTAATCGAGGCGTTCGGTGGGGTTTATATATAGAATAACAGATACCCGGGAGTGAGTTACAGATTGAAGTCTAATCAAGAGGGGTTCGGTGGGGTTTATATATAGAATAACAGATACCCGGGAGTGAGTTACAGACTGGAATCTAATCGAGGGGTTCGGAGAGTTTTATATATAGAATAACAGATACCCGAGAGTGAGTTACAGATTGGAATCTAATCGAGGGATTCGGGGAGAATTATATATAGAATAACAGATACCTGGGAGTGAGTTACAGACTGGAATCTAATCGAGGTGTTCGGGGTGGTTTACACATAGAATAACAGATACCCGAGAGTGAGTTACAGACTGGAATCTAATCGAGGGGTTCAGGGGGTTAATACATATAATAACAGATACCCGGGATTGAGTTACTTCCTGGAATCTAACCGAGGGATTCGGGGTGGTTTATATATAGAATAACAGATACCTGGGAGTGAGTAAGAGACTGGAATCTAATCCAGGGGTTCAGAGAGGTTTATATATAGAATAACAGATTACCGGGAGTGATTTACAGACTGCAATCTAATCGAGGGATTCGGGGGGGTTTTTATGTAGAATAACAGTTACGCGGGAGTGAGTTACAGACTGCAAACTAATCAAGGGTTTCGGGCGTGGTTGTATGAAGAATAACAGATATCCGGGAGTGAGTTACAGGCTGAATTCTAATCGAGAGTTTCGTTGGGGATAATATATAGAATAGCAGATACCCAGGAGTGAGTTAGAGACTGGAATCTAATCGAGGGTCCGGGGTGGGGTTTATATATAGAATAACAGATACCCGGGAATGAGTTACAGACTGGAATGTAATCGAGGGGTTCGAGGTGGTTTATATATAGAATAACAGATACCCGGGAGTGAGTTACAGACTGGAATCTTATCGAGGCGTTCGGTGTGGTTTATATATGGAATAACAGATACCCGGGAGTGAGTTACAGACTGGAATCTAATCGAGGGTTTCGGGGTGGTTTATATATAGAATAACAGATGCCCGGGAGTGAGTTACAGGCTGGAATCTAATCGAGTTGTTCGGGATGGTTTATATATAGAATAACAGATACCCGGGAGTGAGTTACAGACTGGAATCTAATCGAGGGGTTCAGGGGGGTTATATATAGAATAACAGATACCCGGGATTGAGTTACAGACTGGAATCGAATCGAGGGGTTCGGGGTGGTTTATATATAGAATAACAGATACCCGGGAGTGAGTTACAGACCGGAATCTAATCGAGGGGTTCGGGGAGAATTATATATAGAATAACAGATACCCGGCAGTGAGTTACAGATTGGAATCTAATCGAGGGATTCGGGGAGAATTATATTTAGAATAACAGGTACCCGGGAGTGAGTTACAGACTGGAATCTAATCGAGGGGTTCGGGGTGGTTTATATATAGAATAACATATACCCGGGAGTGAGTTACAGATTGGAATCTAATCGAGGGATTCGGGGTGGTTTATATATAGAATAACAGATACCCGGGAGTGAGTTACAGACTGGAATCTAACAGACAGGTTCGGGGTTGGGTTTGTATATAGAATATCAGATACCCGGGTGTGAGTAACAGACTGGAATCTAATCGAGGGGTTTGGGGAGAGTTTAGATATAGAAAAACAGACGCCTGGGAGTGAGTTACAGACTGGAATCTAATCGAGGGGTTCGGGGGGTTTATATATAGAATAACAGATACCCGGGAGTGAGTTACAGACTGGAATCTAATCGAGGGGTTCGGGGTGGTTTATATATAGAATAACAGATACCCGGGAGTGAGTTACAGACTGCAATCTAATCGAGGGGTTCGGGGTGGTTTATATATAGAATAACAGATACCCGGGAGTGAGTTACAGACTGCAATCTAATCGAGGGGTTCGGGGTGGTTTATATATAGATTAACAGATACCCGGGAGTGAGTTACAGGCTGGAATCTAATCGAGGGGTTCGGGGTGGTTTATATATAGAATAACAGATACCCGGGAGTGAGTTACAGACTGGAATCTAATTGAGGGGTTTGGGGTGGTTTATATATAGAATAACAGATATCCGGGAGTGTGTTACAGACTGGAATCTAATCGAGGCGTTCGGTGGGGTTTATATATAGAATAACAGATACCCGGGAGTGAGTTACAGATTGAAGTCTAATCAAGAGGGGTTCGGTGGGGTTTATATATAGAATAACAGATACCCGGGAGTGAGTTACAGACTGGAATCTAATCGAGGGGTTCGGAGAGTTTTATATATAGAATAACAGATACCCGAGAGTGAGTTACAGATTGGAATCTAATCGAGGGATTCGGGGAGAATTATATATAGAATAACAGATACCCGGGAGTGAGTTACAGACTGGAATCTAATCGAGGTGTTCGGGGTGGTTTACACATAGAATAACAGATACCCGAGAGTGAGTTACAGACTGGAGTCTAATCGAGGGGTTCGGGGTGGTTTATATATAAAATAACAGACACCTGGGAGTGAGTTACAGACTGGAATCTAATCGAGGGGTTCAGGGGGTTAATACATATAATAACAGATACCCGGGATTGAGTTACTTCCTGGAATCTAACCGAGGGATTCGGGGTGGTTTATATATAGAATAACAGATACCCGGGATTGAGTTACTTCCTGGAATCTAACCGAGGGATTCGGGGTGGTTTATATATAGAATAACAGATACCTGGGAGTGAGTAAGAGACTGGAATCTAATCCAGGGGTTCAGAGAGGTTTATATATAGAATAACAGATTACCGGGAGTGATTTACAGACTGGAATCTAATCGAGGGGTTCGGGGTGGTTTATATATAGAATAACAGATACCCGGGAGTGAGTTACAGACTGCAATCTAATCGAGGGGTTCGGGGTGGTTTATATATAGAATAACAGATACCCGGGAGTGAGTTACAGACTGCAATCTAATCGAGGGGTTCGGGGTGGTTTATATATAGATTAACAGATACCCGGGAGTGAGTTAGAGTCTGATATCTAATCGAGGGGTTCGGGGGGGTTTATATATAGATTAACAGATACCCGGGAGTGAGTTACAGGCTGGAATCTAATCGAGGGGTTCGGGGTGGTTTATATATAGAATAACAGAGACCCGGGAGTGAGTTACAGACTGGAATCTAATTGAGGGGTTCGGGGTGGTTTATATATAGAATAACAGATACCCGGGAGTGAGTTACAGACTGGAATCTAATTGAGGGGTTTGGGGTGGTTTATATATAGAATAACAGATACCCGGGAGTGTGTTACAGACTGGAATCTAATCGAGGCGTTCGGTGGGGTTTATATATAGAATAACAGATACCCGGGAGTGAGTTACAGATTGAAGTCTAATCAAGAGGGGTTCGGTGGGGTTTATATATAGAATAACAGATACCCGGGAGTGAGTTACAGACTGGAATCTAATCAAGGTGTTCTAATGGTTTCAATAGAGAATAACAGATATCTCGGAATGAGTTGCAGACTGGAATCTAATCGAGGGGTTCGGGATGGTTTATATATAGAATAACAGATACCCGGGTGTGAGTTACAGACTGGAATCTAATCGAGGGGTTTGTGGGGAGTTTAGATATAGATTAACAGATATCCGGGTGTGAGTAACAGACTGGAATCTAATCGAGGGGTTCGGGGTGGTTTATATATAGAATAACAGATACCCGGGAGTGAATTACCGACTGGTATCTAATCGAGGGGTTTGGGGTGGTTTATATATAGAATAACAGATACCCGGGAGTGAGTTACAGACTGGAATCTAATCGAGGGGTTCGGGGAGAATTATATATAGAATAACAGATACCCGTCAGTGAGTTACAGATTGGAATCTAATCGAGGGATTCGGGGAGAATTATATTTAGAATAACAGGTACCCGGGAGTGAGTTACAGACTGGAATCTAATCGAGGGGTTCGGGGTGGTTTATATATAGAATAACATATACCCGGGAGTGAGTTACAGATTGGAATCTAATCGAGGGATTCGGGGTGGTTTATATATAGAATAACAGATACCCGGGAGTGAGTTACAGACTGGAACCTAATCGAGGGGTTCGGGGTGGTTTATATATAGAATAACAGATACCCGGGAGTGAGTTACAGATTGGAATCTAATCGAGGGATTCGGGGAGAATTATATATAGAATAACAGATACCCGGGAGTGAGTTACAGACTGGAATCTAACAGAGAGGTTCGGGGTTGGGTTTGTATATAGAATAACAGATACCCGGGTGTGAGTAACAGACTGGAATCTAATCGAGGGGTTTGGGGAGAGTTTAGATATAGAAAAACAGATGCCTGGGAGTGAGTTACAGACTGCAATCTAATCGAGGGGTTCGGGGTGGTTTATATATAGATTAACAGATACCCGGGAGTGAGTTACAGGCTGGAATCTAATCGAGGGGTTCGGGGTGGTTTATATATAGAATAACAGATACCCGGGAGTGTGTTACAGACTGGAATCTAATCGAGGCGTTCGGTGGGGTTTATATATAGAATAACAGATACCCGAGAGTGAGTTACAGATTGAAGTCTAATCAAGAGGGGTTCGGTGGGGTTTATATATAGAATAACAGATACCCGGGAGTGAGTTACACACTGGAATCTAATCGAGGGGTTCGGAGAGTTTTATATATAGAATAACAGATACCCGAGAGTGAGTTACAGATTGGAATCTAATCGAGGGATTCCGGGAGAATTATATATAGAATAACAGATACCTGGGAGTGAGTTACAGACTGGAATCTAATCGAGGGGTTCGGGGTGGTTTACATATAGAATAACAGATACCCGAGAGTGAGTTACAGACTGGAATCTAATCGAGGGGTTCAGGGGGTTAATACATAGAATAACAGATACCCGGGATTGAGTTACTTCCTGGAATCTAACCGAGGGATTCGGGGTGGTTTATATATAGAATAACAGATACCTGTGAGTGAGTTAGCGACTGGAATCTAATCCAGGGGTTCAGAGGGGTTTATATATAGAATAACAGTTTACCGGGAGTGAGTTACAGACTGCAATCTAATCGAGGGATTCGGGGGGGTTTTTATGTAGAATAACAGATACGCGGGAGTGAGTTACAGACTGCAAACTAATCAAGGGTTTCGGGCGTGGTTGTATGAAGAATAACAGATATCCGGGAGTGAGTTACAGGCTGAATTCTAATCGAGAGTTTCGTTGGGGATAATATATAGAATAGCAGATACCCAGGAGTGAGTTAGAGACTGGAATCTAATCGAGGG
>NW_027597801.1:0-65283 GCF_964194155.1 Cetorhinus maximus | reverse complement strand
ACCCTGTCTCTCTCTCTCGCTCTCTCGCTCTGTCTCTCTTTCTCACACTCTCGCTCTCTCTCGCATTCTGTCTCTCTCTCACACTCTCACACTATCTCTCTCTCTCGCTCTCTGGCTCTGTCTCTCTCTCTCACACTCTCGCTCTCTCTCGCAATCTGTCTCTCTCTCGCACTCTCACTCAGTCTCTCTCTCGCACTCTGGATCTCTCTCGCACTCTTGCACTCTGTCTCTCTCGCAATCGCACTCTGTCTCTCTCTCGCACTCTGTCTCTCTCTCACACTCTCGCACTCTGTCTCTCTCTCGCACTCTGTCTCTCTCTCGCACTCTGTCTCTCTCTCGCGCTCTGTTTCTCTCTCTCGCGCTCTGGCTCTCTCTCGCACTCTCGCACTGTCTCTCTCTCTCTCTCGCCCTTGCACTCTGTCTCTCTCTCGCACTCTCGCACTCTGTCTCTCTCTCTCTCGCACTCTTGCACTCTCTCTCTCTCGCACTCTTGCACTCTCTCTCTCGCACTCTCGCACTCTCTCTCTCGCACTCTCACACTTTGTCTCTCTCTCTCTCTCTCTCTCTCTCGCACTCTGTCTCTCTCTCATGCTCCGTGTGTCTCACTCAGTGTGTCTCACTCAGTGTGTCTCACTCTGTGTGTCTCAGTCTGTGTGTCTCACTCTGTGTGTCTCAGTCTGTGTGTCTCAGTCTGTGTGTCTCAGTCTGTGTGTCTCAGTCTGTGTGTCTCAGTCTATGTATCTCAGTTTGTGTGTCTCAGTCTGTGTGTCTCAGTCTGTGTATCTCACTGTGTGTGTCTCCCTGCGTGTGTCTTACTGTGTGTGTCTCACTCGGTGTGTCTCACTCGGTGTGTCTCACTCTGTGTGTCTCACTCTGTGTGTCTCACTCTGTGTGTCTCACTCTGTGTGTCTCACTCTCGCACTCTGTCTCACTCTCGCACTCTGTCTCACTCTCGCACTCTGTCTCACTCTTGCACTCTGTCTCACTCTTGAACTCTGTCTCTCTCTCACGCTCTCTCTCTCTCGGACTCTTGCGCTCTCTCTCTCACACTCCTGCTCTCTCTCTCGCACTCTCACACTCTGTCTCTCTTGCTTTCTAGCTCTCTCTCACACTCTCTCTCTCTCGCACGCTGTCTCTCTCTCTAACTCTCGCACTCTGTCTCTCTCTCGCACTCTCGCACTCTGTCTCTCTCGCACCCTGTCTCTCTCGCACCCTGTCTCTCTCGCACCCTGTCTCTCTCGCACCCTGTCTCTCTCGCACCCTGTCTCTCTCGCACCCTGTCTCTCTCGCACCCTGTCTCTCTCGCACCCTGTCTCTCTCGCACCCTGTCTCTCTCGCACTCTGTCTCTCTCGCACTCTGTCTCTCTCGCACTCTGTCTCTCTCGCACTCTGTCTCACTCTCGCACTCTGTCTCACTCTCGCACTCTGTCTCACTCTTGAACTCTGTCTCTCTCTCACGCTCTCTCTCTCTCGGACTCTTGCGCTCTCTCTCTCACACTCTTGCTCTCTCTCTCGCACTCTCACACTCTGTCTCTCTTGCTTTCTAGCTCTCTCTCACACTCTCTCTCTCTCGCACGCTGTCTCTCTCTCTAACTCTCGCACTCTGTCTCTCTCTCGCACTCTCGCACTCTGTCTCTCTCGCACCCTGTCTCTCTCGCACCCTGTCTCTCTCGCACCCTGTCTCTCTCGCACCCTGTCTCTCTCGCACCCTGTCTCTCTCGCACCCTGTCTCTCTCGCACCCTGTCTCTCTCGCACCCTGTCTCTCTCGCACCCTGTCTCTCTCGCACCCTGTCTCTCTCGCACTCTGTCTCTCTCGCACTCTGTCTCACTCGCACTCTGTCTCTCTCGCACTCTGTCTCTCTCGCACTCTGTCTCTCTCGCACTCTGTCTCTCTCGCACTCTGTCTCTCTCGCACTCTGTGTGTTTCTCTCTCGCACTCTCGCATTGTCTCTGTCTCGCACTTTCGCACTCTGTCTCTCTCTCTCGCACTCTCGCTCTCTCGCACTCTCGCTCTCTCGCACTCTCGCTCTCTCGCACTCTGTCTCTCTCTCGCACTCTCTCTCTCTCGCACCCTGTCTCTCTCCCAAACTCTGTCTCTCTCCTGCACTCTGTCTCTCCCTCGCTCTCGCTCTCTCTATCTCTCGCACTCTCGCTCTCTCTCTCTCTCTCGCGCTCTCACAATCTGTCTGTCTCGCACTCTATCTCTCTCTCTCACACTCTCACCCTGTCTCTCTCTCTCGCTCTCTCGCTCTGTCTCTCTTTCTCACACTCTCGCTCTCTCTCGCATTCTGTCTCTCTCTCACATTCTCACCCTATCTCTCTCTCTCGCTCTCTCGCTCTGTCTCTCTGTCTCACACTCTCGCTCTCTCTCGCAATCTGTCTCTCTCTCGCACTCTCACTCTGTCTCTCTCTCGCACTCTGGATCTCTCTCGCATTCTCGCACTGTCTCTCTCTCTCTCTCGCACTCTGTCTCTCTCTCGCCCTTGCACTCTGTCTCTCTCTCGCACTCTCGCACTCTGTCTCCCTCGCAATCGCACTCTGTCTCTCTCTCGCACTCAGTCTCTCTCTCGCACTCAGTCTCTCTCTCGCACTCAGTCTCTCTCTCGCACTCAGTCTCTCTCTCTCTCGCACTCTGTCTCTCTCTCTCTCGCACTCTGTCTCTCTCTCTCTCGCACTCTGTCTCTCTCTCTCTCGCACTCTGTCTCTCTCTCTCTCGCACTCTTGCACTCTCTCTCTCGCACTCTTGCACTCTCTCTCTCGCTCTGTGGCACTCTCTCTCTCGCACTCTTGCACTCTCTCTCGCACTCTTGCACTCTCTCTCGCACTCTCGCACTCTCTCTCTCGCACTCTCTCTCTCGCACTCTCGCACTCTCTCTCTCTCTCTCTCTCTATCACACTCTGTCTCTCTCTCACGCTGTGTGTGTCTCACTCAGTGTGTCTCACTCTGTGTGTCTCACTCTGTGTGTCTCACTCTGTGTGTCTCACTCTGTGTTTCTCACTCTGTGTGTCTCACTCGGTGTGTCTCACTCGGTGTGTCTCACTCGGTGTGTCTCACTCTGTGTGTCTCACTCTGTGTGTCTCACTCGGTGTGTCTCACTCTGTGTGTCTCACTCTGTGTGTCTCACTCTCGCACTCTGTCTCACTCTCGCTCTCTGTCTCACTCTCGCACTCTGTCTCACTCTTGCACTCTGTCTCTCTCTCACGCTCTCTCTCTCTCGGACTCTTGCGCTCTCTCTCTCACACTCTCGCTCTCTCTCTCTCTCGCACTCTCACACTCTGTCTCTCTCGCACTCTAGCTCTCTCTCACACTCTCTCTCTCTCACACTCTGTGTCTCTCTCTAACTCTCGCACTCTGTCTCTCTCTCGCACTCTCGCACTCTGTCTCTCTCGCACCCTGTCTCTCTCGCACCCTGTCTCTCTTGCACTCTGTCTCTCTCGCACTCTGTCTCTCTCGCACTCTGTCTCTCTCGCACTCTGTCTCTCTCGCACTCTGTCTCTCTCGCACTCTGTCTCTCTCTCGCACTCAGTCTCTCTCTCGCACTCAGTCTCTCTCTCGCACTCAGTCTCTCTCTCGCACTCAGTCTCTCTCTCGCACTCAGTCTCTCTCTCGCACTCAGTCTCTCTCTCGCACACTGTGTGTCTCTCTCTCGCACACTGTGTGTCTCTCTCTCGCACTCTGTGTGTGTCTCTCGCGCACTCTGTGTGTGTCTCTCTCGCACTCTGTCTCTCTCGCACTCTGTGTGTTTCTCTCTCGCACACTCGCATTGTCTCTGTCTCGCAGTCTCGCACTCTGTCTGTCTCTCTCGCATCTCGCTCTCTCTCTCGCACTCTCGCTCTCTCTCTTGCACTCTGTCTCTCTCTCTCGGACTCTCGCTCTGTCTCTCTCTCTCTTGCACTCTCGCTCTGTCTCTCTCTCTCTCGCACTCTCGTTCTCCCTCGCACTCTTGCACTCTGTCTCTTTCTCTCGGACTCGCACTCTGTCTCTCTCTCTCGCATTCGCACACTGTCTCTCTCGCTCGCAATCTTGCACTCTGTCTCTCTCCCGCACTCTGTCTCTCTCTCGCACTGTCTCTCTCTCGCACTCTGTCTCTCTCTTGCACTCTGTCTCTCTCTCGCACTCTGTCTCTCTCTCGCACTCTGTCTCTCTCTCGCACTCTGTCTCTCTCTCGCACTCTGTCTCTCTCTCGCACTCTTGCGCTCTCTCTCGCTCTCTCTATCTCTCGCACTCTCGATCTCTCTCTCTCTCTCTCGCACTCTCACAATCTGTCTCTCTCGCACTCTATCTCTCTCTCTCGCACTCTCACCCTGTCTCTCTCTCTCGCTCTCTCGCTCTGTCTCTCTTTCTCACACTCTCGCTCTCTCTCGCATTCTGTCACTCTCTCACACTCTCACCCTGTCTCTCTCTCTCGCTCTCTCGCTCTGTCTCTCTCTCTCACACTCTCGTTCTCTCTCGCATTCTGTCTCTCTCTCGCACTCTGTCTCTCTCTCGCACTCTGGCTCTCTCTCGCGCTCTCGCACTGTCTCTCTCTCTCTCTCGCACTCTGTCTCTCTCTCGCACACGCACTTTGTATCTCTCTCGCACTCTCGCACTCTGTCTCTCTTGCACTCGCACTCTGTCTCCCTCTCGCACTCTCGCACTCTGTCTCTCTCGCACTCTGTCTCTCTCTCGTGCTCAGTCTCTCTCTCGAGCTATATCCCTCTCTCGCACTCAGTCTCTCTCTCGCACTCAGTCTCTCTCTCGCACTCAGTCTCTCTCTCGCACTCAGTCTCCCTCTCGCACTCTGTCTCTCTCTCACGCTCTCTGTGTCTCACTCTGTGTGTCTCACTCTGTGTGTCTCACTCTGTGTGTCTCACTCTCGCACTCTCTCTCACTCTCGCACTCTCTCTCACTCTTGCACTCTGTCTCACTCTTGCACTCTGTCTCTCTCTCACGCTCTCTCTCTCTCGGACTCTTGTGCTCTCTCTCTCACACTCTCGCTCTCTCTCTCTCGCACTCTCGCACTCTCTCTCTCGCACTCTAGCTCTCTCTCACACTTTTTCTCTCTCGCACTCTGTCTCTCTCTCGCACTCTCGCACTCTGTCTCTCTCTCGCACTCTCGCA
Source organism: Cetorhinus maximus (assembly GCF_964194155.1). Taxonomy (NCBI): domain Eukaryota; kingdom Metazoa; phylum Chordata; class Chondrichthyes; order Lamniformes; family Cetorhinidae; genus Cetorhinus; species Cetorhinus maximus. Next base: position 60,181 of record NW_027597801.1, on the reverse strand, counting down.
CTCTGTATCTCTCGCACCCTGTCTCTCTCGCACCCTGTCTCTCTCGCACCCTGTCTCTCTCGCACCCTGTCTCTCTCGCACCCTGTCTCTCTCGCACTCTGTCTCTCTCGCACTCTGTCTCTCTCGCACTCTGTCTCTCTCGCACTCTGTCTCTCTCGCACTCTGTCTCTCTCGCATTCTGTCTCTCTCTCACACTCTCACCCTATCTCTCTCTCTCGCTCTCTCGCTCTGTCTCTCTCTCTCACACTCTCGCTCTCTCTCGCAATCTGTCTCTCTCGCACTCTCACTCTGTCTCTCTCTCGCACTCTGGCTCTCTCTCGCACTCTCGCACTGTCTCTCTCTCTCTCTGGCACTCTGTCTCTCTCTCTCGCCCTTGCACTCTGTCTCTCTCTCGCACTCTCGCTCTCTGTCTCTCTCGCAATTGCACTCTGTCTCTCTCTCGCACTCTCGCACTCTGTCTCTCTCTCACACTCTCGCACTCTGTCTCTCTCGCACTCTGTCTCTCTCTCGCACTCTGTGTCTCTCTCGCACTCTGCCTCTCTCTCGCGCTCAGTCTCTCTCTCGCGCTCAGTCTCTCTCTCGCGCTCAGTCTCTCTCTCGCACTCTGTTTCTCTCTCGCACTCAGTCTCTCTCTCGCACTCAGTCTCTCTCTCGCACTCAGTCTCTCTCTCGCACTCAGTCTCTCTCTCGCACTCAGTCTCTCTCTCGCACTCTGTCTCTCTCTCGCACTCTGTCTCTCTCTCTCTCGCACTCTGTCTCTCTCTCTCGCACTCTGTCTCTCTCTCTCTCGCACTCTGTCTCTCTCTCTCTCGCACTCCTGCACTCTCTCTCTCGCACTCTTGCACTCTCTCTCTCGCACTCTCGCACTCTCTCTCTCGCACTCTCGCACTCTCTCTCTCGCACTCTCACAATTTGTCTCTCTCTCGCTCTCTCTCTCACACTCTGTCTCTCTCTCACGCTGTGTGTGTCTCACTCTTTGTGTCTCACTCTGTGTGTCTCACTCTGTGTGTCTCACTCTTTGTGTCTCACTCTTTGTGTCTCACTCTTTGTGTCTCACTCTGTGTGTCTCACTCTGTGTGTCTCACTCTGTGTGTCTCACTGTGTGTGTCTCACTCTGTGTGTCTCACTCTGTGTGTCTCACTCTGTGTGTCTCACTCTCGCACTCTGTCTCACTCTGTCTCACTCTTGCACTCTGTCTCAATCTTGCACTCTGTCTCTCTCTCACGCTCTCTCTCTCTCGGACTCTTGCGCTCTCTCTCTCACACTCTCGCTCTCTCTCTCTCTCGCACTCTCACACTCTGTCTCTCTCGCACTCTAGCTCTCTCTCACACTCTCTCTGTCTCGCACTCTGTCTCTCTCTCTAACTCTCGCACTCTCTCTCTCTCTCGCACTCTCGCACTCTGTCTCTCTCTCACCCTGTCTCTCTCGCACTCTGTCTCTCTCGCACTCAGTCTCTCTCTCGCACTCAGTCTCTCTCTCGCACTCAGTCTCTCTCTCGCACTCAGTCTCTCTCTCGCACTCAGTCTCTCTCTCGCACTCAGTCTCTCTCTCGCACTCTGTCTCTCAGTCACACTCAGTCTCTCAGTCGCACTCAGTCTCTCTCGCACTCTGTCTCTCTCGCACTCTGTCTCTCTCTCGCACACTGTGTCTCTCTCTCTCGCACACTGTGTGTGTCTCTCTCGCACACTCTGTGTGTGTCTCTCTCGCACACTCTGTGTGTGTCTCTCTCGCACTCTGTCTCTCTCGCACTCTGTGTGTTTCTCTCTCGCACTCTCGCATTGTCTCTGTCTCGCACTCTCGCACTCTGTCTCTCTCTCTCGCACTCTCGCTCTCTCTCTCACACTCTCGCACTCTCGCTCTCTCTCTCGGACTCTCGCTCTGTCTCTCTCTCTCTTGCACTCTCGCTCTGTCTCTCTCTCTCTCGCACTCTCGCTCTCTCTCGCACTCTTGCACTCTGTCTCTCTCTCTCGCACTCGCACTCTGTCTCTCTCTCTCACATTCGCACACTGTCTCTCTCGCTCGCAATCTTGCACTCTGTCTCTCTCCCGCACTCTGTCTCTCTCTCCCGCACTCTGTGTCTCTCCCGCACTCTGTCTCTCTCTCGCACTCTGTCTCTCTCTCGCACTCTGTCTCTCTCTCGCACTCTGTCTCTCTCTCACACTCTTGCGCTCTCTCTCGCTCTCTCTATCTCTCGCACTCTCGATCTCTCTCTCTCGCACTCTCGCAATCTGTCTCTCTCGCACTCTATCTCTCTCTCTCTCGCACTCTCGCTCTGTCTCTCTTTCTCACACTCTCGCTCTCTCTTGCATTCTGTCTCTCTCTCACACTCTCACCCTGTCTCTCTCTCTCGCTCTCTCGCTCTGTCGCTCTCTCTCGCATTCTGTCTCTCTCTCGCACTCTGGCTCTCTCTCGCCCTCTCGCACTGTCTCTCTCTCTCTCTCACACTCGTACTTTGTCCCTCTCTCGCACTCTCGCACTCTGTCTCTCTCTCGCACTCTCGCACTCTGTCTCTCTCGCACTCTGTCTCTCTCTCGCACTCTGCCTCTCTCTCGCGCTCAGTCTCTCTCTCGCGCTCAGTCTCTCTCTCGCGCTCAGTCTCTCTCTCGCGCTCAGTCTCTCTCTCGCGCTCAGTCTCTCTCTCGCGCTCAGTCTCTCTCTCGCGCTCAGTCTCTCTCTCGCGCTCAGTCTCTCTCTCGCGCTCAGTCTCTCTCTCGCGCTCAGTCTCTCTCTCGCACTCAGTCTCTCTCTCGCACTCTGTCTCTCTCTCTCTCGCACTTTGTCTCTCTCACTCTCGCACTCTCTCTCGCACTCTCGCACTTTGTCTCTCTCTCTCTCTCGCGCACTCTGTCTCTCTCTCTCTCTCTCTCGCACTCTGTCTCTCACGCTCTGTGTGTCTCATCAGTGTGTCTCATCAGTGTGTCTCACTCTGTGTGTCTCACTGTGTTTGTCTCACTGTGTGTGTCTCACTGTGTGTGTCTCACTGTGTGTGTCTCACTCGGTATGTCTCACTCGGTGTGTCTCACTCGGTGTGTCTCACTCGGTGTGTCTCACTCGGTGTGTCTCACTCGGTGTGTCTCACTCTCGCACTCTGTTTCACTCTCGCACTCTGTCTCTCTCTCGCACTCTGTCTCTCTCTCGCACTCTGCCTCTCTCTCGCGCTCAGTCTCTCTCTCACGCTCTCTCTCTCTCGGACTCTTGCGCTCTCTCTCTCACACTCTCGCTCTCTCTCTCTCTCGCACTCTCACACTCTGTCTCTCTCGCACTCTAGCTCTCTCTCACACTCTCTCTCTCTCACACTCTGTGTCTCTCTCTAACTCTCGCACTCTGTCTCTCTCTCGCACTCTCGCACTCTGTCTCTCTCGCACCCTGTCTCTCTCGCACCCTGTCTCTCTTGCACTCTGTCTCTCTCGCACTCTGTCTCTCTCGCACTCTGTCTCTCTCGCACCCTGTCTCTCTCGCACCCTGTCTCTCTCGCACTCTGTCTCTCTCGCACTCTGTCTCTCTCGCACTCTGTCTCACTCTCGCACTCTGTCTCACTCTCGCACTCTGTCTCACTCTTGAACTCTGTCTCTCTCTCACGCTCTCTCTGTCTCGGACTCTTGCGCTCTCTCTCTCACACTCTTGCTCTCTCTCTCGCACTCTCACACTCTGTCTCTCTTGCTTTCTAGCTCTCTCTCACACTCTCTCTCTCTCGCACGCTGTCTCTCTCTCTAACTCTCGCACTCTGTCTCTCTCGCACTCTCGCTCTCTCGCACTCTCGCTCTCCCGCACTCTGTCTCTCCCTCGCTCTCGCTCTCTCTATCTCTCGCACTCTCGCTCTCTCTCTCTCTCTCGCGCTCTCACAATCTGTCTGTCTCGCACTCTATCTCTCTCTCTCACACTCTCACCCTGTCTCTCTCTCTCGCTCTCTCGCTCTGTCTCTCTTTCTCACACTCTCGCTCTCACTCGCATTCTGTCTCTCTCTCACATTCTCACCCTATCTCTCTCTCTCGCTCTCTCGCTCTGTCTCTCTGTCTCACACTCTCGCTCTCTCTCGCAATCTGTCTCTCTCTCGCACTCTCACTCTGTCTCTCTCTCGCACTCTGGATCTCTCTCGCATTCTCGCACTGTCTCTCTCTCTCTCTCGCACTCTGTCTCTCTCTCGCCCTTGCACTCAGTCTCTCTCTCGCACTCTGTCTCTCTCTCTCTCGCACTCTGTCTCTCTCTCTCTCGCACTCTGTCTCTCTCTCTCTCGCACTCTGTCTCTCTCTCTCTCGCACTCTGTCTCTCTCTCTCTCGCACTCTGTCTCTCTCTCTCTCGCACTCTTGCACTCTCTCTCGCACTCTTGCACTCTCTCTCTCGCACTGTGGCACTCTCTCTCTCGCACTCTTGCACTCTCTCTCGCACTCTTGCACTCTCTCTCGCACTCTCGCACTCTCTCTCTCGCACTCTCTCTCTCGCACTCTCGCACTCTCTCTCTCTCTCTCTCTCTCTATCACACTCTGTCTCTCTCTCACGCTGTGTGTGTCTCACTCAGTGTGTCTCACTCTGTGTGTCTCACTCTGTGTGTCTCACTCTGTGTGTCTCACTCTGTGTTTCTCACTCTGTGTGTCTCACTCGGTGTGTCTCACTCGGTGTGTCTCACTCGGTGTGTCTCACTCTGTGTGTCTCACTCTGTGTGTCTCACTCTGTGTGTCTCACTCGGTGTGTCTCACTCTGTGTGTCTCACTCTGTGTGTCTCACTCTGTGTGTCTCACTCTGTGTGTCTCACTCTCGCACTCTGTCTCACTCTCGCTCTCTGTCTCACTCTCGCACTCTGTCTCACTCTTGCACTCTGTCTCTCTCTCACGCTCTCTCTCTCTCGGACTCTTGCGCTCTCTCTCTCACACTCTCGCTCTCTCTCTCTCTCGCACTCTCACACTCTGTCTCTCTCGCACTCTAGCTCTCTCTCACACTCTCTCTCTCTCACACTCTGTGTCTCTCTCTAACTCTCGCACTCTGTCTCTCTCTCGCACTCTCGCACTCTGTCTCTCTCGCACCCTGTCTCTCTCGCACCCTGTCTCTCTTGCACTCTGTCTCTCTCGCACTCTGTCTCTCTCGCACTCTGTCTCTCTCGCACTCTGTCTCTCTCGCACTCTGTCTCTCTCGCACTCTGTCTCTCTCTCGCACTCAGTCTCTCTCTCGCACTCAGTCTCTCTCTCGCACTCAGTCTCTCTCTCGCACTCAGTCTCTCTCTCGCACTCAGTCTCTCTCTCGCACTCAGTCTCTCTCTCGCACACTGTGTGTCTCTCTCTCGCACACTGTGTGTCTCTCTCTCGCACTCTGTGTGTGTCTCTCGCGCACTCTGTGTGTGTCTCTCTCGCACTCTGTCTCTCTCGCACTCTGTGTGTTTCTCTCTCGCACACTCGCATTGTCTCTGTCTCGCAGTCTCGCACTCTGTCTGTCTCTCTCGCATCTCGCTCTCTCTCTCGCACTCTCGCTCTCTCTCTTGCACTCTGTCTCTCTCTCTCGGACTCTCGCTCTGTCTCTCTCTCTCTTGCACTCTCGCTCTGTCTCTCTCTCTCTCGCACTCTCGTTCTCCCTCGCACTCTTGCACTCTGTCTCTTTCTCTCGGACTCGCACTCTGTCTCTCTCTCTCGCATTCGCACACTGTCTCTCTCGCTCGCAATCTTGCACTCTGTCTCTCTCCCGCACTCTGTCTCTCTCTCGCACTGTCTCTCTCTCGCACTCTGTCTCTCTCTTGCACTCTGTCTCTCTCTCGCACTCTGTCTCTCTCTCGCACTCTGTCTCTCTCTCGCACTCTGTCTCTCTCTCGCACTCTTGCGCTCTCTCTCGCTCTCTCTATCTCTCGCACTCTCGATCTCTCTCTCTCTCTCTCGCACTCTCACAATCTGTCTCTCTCGCACTCTATCTCTCTCTCTCGCACTCTCACCCTGTCTCTCTCTCTCGCTCTGTCTCTCTTTCTCACACTCTCGCTCTCTCTCGCATTCTGTCACTCTCTCACACTCTCACCCTGTCTCTCTCTCTCGCTCTCTCGCTCTGTCTCTCTCTCTCACACTCTCGTTCTCTCTCGCATTCTGTCTCTCTCTCGCACTCTGTCTCTCTCTCGCACTCTGGCTCTCTCTCGCGCTCTCGCACTGTCTCTCTCTCTCTCTCGCACTCTGTCTCTCTCTCGCACACGCACTTTGTATCTCTCTCGCACTCTCGCACTCTGTCTCTCTTGCACTCGCACTCTGTCTCCCTCTCGCACTCTCGCACTCTGTCTCTCTCGCACTCTGTCTCTCTCTCGTGCTCAGTCTCTCTCTCGCACTCAGTCTCTCTCTCGCACTCAGTCTCTCTCTCGCACTCAGTCTCTCTCTCGCACTCTGTCTCACTCTCGCACTCTGTCTCACTCTCGCACTCTGTCTCACTCTTGAACTCTGTCTCTCTCTCACGCTCTCTCTGTCTCGGACTCTTGCGCTCTCTCTCTCACACTCTTGCTCTCTCTCTCGCACTCTCACACTCTGTCTCTCTTGCTTTCTAGCTCTCTCTCACACTCTCTCTCTCTCGCACGCTGTCTCTCTCTCTAACTCTCGCACTCTGTCTCTCTCGCACTCTCGCTCTCTCGCACTCTCGCTCTCCCGCACTCTGTCTCTCCCTCGCTCTCGCTCTCTCTATCTCTCGCACTCTCGCTCTCTCTCTCTCTCTCGCGCTCTCACAATCTGTCTGTCTCGCACTCTATCTCTCTCTCTCACACTCTCACCCTGTCTCTCTCTCTCGCTCTCTCGCTCTGTCTCTCTTTCTCACACTCTCGCTCTCACTCGCATTCTGTCTCTCTCTCACATTCTCACCCTATCTCTCTCTCTCGCTCTCTCGCTCTGTCTCTCTGTCTCACACTCTCGCTCTCTCTCGCAATCTGTCTCTCTCTCGCACTCTCACTCTGTCTCTCTCTCGCACTCTGGATCTCTCTCGCATTCTCGCACTGTCTCTCTCTCTCTCTCGCACTCTGTCTCTCTCTCGCCCTTGCACTCAGTCTCTCTCTCGCACTCTGTCTCTCTCTCTCTCGCACTCTGTCTCTCTCTCTCTCGCACTCTGTCTCTCTCTCTCTCGCACTCTGTCTCTCTCTCTCTCGCACTCTGTCTCTCTCTCTCTCGCACTCTGTCTCTCTCTCTCGCACTCTTGCACTCTCTCTCGCACTCTTGCACTCTCTCTCTCGCACTGTGGCACTCTCTCTCTCGCACTCTTGCACTCTCTCTCGCACTCTTGCACTCTCTCTCGCACTCTCGCACTCTCTCTCTCGCACTCTCTCTCTCGCACTCTCGCACTCTCTCTCTCTCTCTCTCTCTCTATCACACTCTGTCTCTCTCTCACGCTGTGTGTGTCTCACTCAGTGTGTCTCACTCTGTGTGTCTCACTCTGTGTGTCTCACTCTGTGTGTCTCACTCTGTGTTTCTCACTCTGTGTGTCTCACTCGGTGTGTCTCACTCGGTGTGTCTCACTCGGTGTGTCTCACTCTGTGTGTCTCACTCTGTGTGTCTCACTCTGTGTGTCTCACTCGGTGTGTCTCACTCTGTGTGTCTCACTCTGTGTGTCTCACTCTGTGTGTCTCACTCTCGCACTCTGTCTCACTCTCGCTCTCTGTCTCACTCTCGCACTCTGTCTCACTCTTGCACTCTGTCTCTCTCTCACGCTCTCTCTCTCTCGGACTCTTGCGCTCTCTCTCTCACACTCTCGCTCTCTCTCTCTCTCGCACTCTCACACTCTGTCTCTCTCGCACTCTAGCTCTCTCTCACACTCTCTCTCTCTCACACTCTGTGTCTCTCTCTAACTCTCGCACTCTGTCTCTCTCTCGCACTCTCGCACTCTGTCTCTCTCGCACCCTGTCTCTCTCGCACCCTGTCTCTCTTGCACTCTGTCTCTCTGCACTCTGTCTCTCTCGCACTCTGTCTCTCTCGCACTCTGTCTCTCTCGCACTCTGTCTCTCTCGCACTCTGTCTCTCTCTCGCACTCAGTCTCTCTCTCGCACTCAGTCTCTCTCTCGCACTCAGTCTCTCTCTCGCACTCAGTCTCTCTCTCGCACTCAGTCTCTCTCTCGCACTCAGTCTCTCTCTCGCACTCAGTCTCTCTCTCGCACACTGTGTGTCTCTCTCTCGCACACTGTGTGTCTCTCTCTCGCACTCTGTGTGTGTCTCTCGCGCACTCTGTGTGTGTCTCTCTCGCACTCTGTCTCTCTCGCACTCTGTGTGTTTCTCTCTCGCACACTCGCATTGTCTCTGTCTCGCAGTCTCGCACTCTGTCTGTCTCTCTCGCATCTCGCTCTCTCTCTCGCACTCTCGCTCTCTCTCTTGCACTCTGTCTCTCTCTCTCGGACTCTCGCTCTGTCTCTCTCTCTCTTGCACTCTCGCTCTGTCTCTCTCTCTCTCGCACTCTCGTTCTCCCTCGCACTCTTGCACTCTGTCTCTTTCTCTCGGACTCGCACTCTGTCTCTCTCTCTCGCATTCGCACACCTGTCTCTCTCTTGCACTCTGTCTCTCTCTCGCACTCTGTCTCTCTCTCGCACTCTGTCTCTCTCTCGCACTCTGTCTCTCTCTCGCACTCTTGCGCTCTCTCTCGCTCTCTCTATCTCTCGCACTCTCGATCTCTCTCTCTCTCTCTCGCACTCTCACAATCTGTCTCTCTCGCACTCTATCTCTCTCTCTCGCACTCTCACCCTGTCTCTCTCTCTCGCTCTGTCTCTCTTTCTCACACTCTCGCTCTCTCTCGCATTCTGTCACTCTCTCACACTCTCACCCTGTCTCTCTCTCTCGCTCTCTCGCTCTGTCTCTCTCTCTCACACTCTCGTTCTCTCTCGCATTCTGTCTCTCTCTCGCACTCTGTCTCTCTCTCGCACTCTGGCTCTCTCTCGCGCTCTCGCACTGTCTCTCTCTCTCTCTCGCACTCTGTCTCTCTCTCGCACACGCACTTTGTATCTCTCTCGCACTCTCGCACTCTGTCTCTCTTGCACTCGCACTCTGTCTCCCTCTCGCACTCTCGCACTCTGTCTCTCTCGCACTCTGTCTCTCTCTCGTGCTCAGTCTCTCTCTCGCACTCAGTCTCTCTCTCGCACTCAGTCTCTCTCTCGCACTCAGTCTCTCTCTCGCACTCAGTCTCCCTCTCGCACTCTGTCTCTCTCTCACGCTCTCTGTGTCTCACTCTGTGTGTCTCACTCTGTGTGTCTCACTCTGTGTGTCTCACTCTCGCACTCTGTCTCACTCTTGCACTCTGTCTCACTCTTGCACTCTGTCCCTCTCTCACGCTCTCTCTCTCTCGGACTCTTGTGCTCTCTCTCTCACACTCTCGCTCTCTCTCTCTCGCACTCTCGCACTCTCTCTCTCGCACTCTAGCTCTCTCTCACACTTTTTCTCTCTCGCACTCTGTCTCTCTCTCGCACTCTCGCACTCTGTCTCTCTCTCGCACTCTCGCACTCTGTATCTCTCGCACCCTGTCTCTCTCGCACCCTGTCTCTCTCGCACCCTGTCTCTCTCGCACCCTGTCTCTCTCGCACTCTGTCTCTCTCGCACTCTGTCTCTCTCGCACTCTGTCTCTCTCGCACTCTGTCTCTCTCGCACTCTGTCTCTCTCGCACTCTGTCTCTCTCTCACACTCTGTCTCTCTCTCGCACTCTGTGTGCCTCTCTCTCGCACTCTGTGTGTCTCCCAAACTCTGTCTCTCTCCCGCACTCTGTCTCTCCCTCGCTCTCGCTCTCTCTCTCTCTCGCGCTCTCACAATCTGTCTCTCTCGCACTCTCACCCTGTCTCTCTCTCTCGCTCTCTCTCTCTGTCTCTCTTTCTCACACTCTCGCTCTCTCTCGCATTCTGTCTCTCTCTCACACTCTCACCCTATCTCTCTCTCTCGCTCTCTCGCTCTGTCTCTCTCTCTCACACTCTCGCTCTCTCTCGCAATCTGTCTCTCTCGCACTCTCACTCTGTCTCTCTCTCGCACTCTGGCTCTCTCTCGCACTCTCGCACTGTCTCTCTCTCTCTCTGGCACTCTGTCTCTCTCTCTCGCCCTTGCACTCTGTCTCTCTCTCGCACTCTCGCTCTCTGTCTCTCTCGCAATTGCACTCTGTCTCTCTCTCGCACTCTCGCACTCTGTCTCTCTCTCACACTCTCGCACTCTGTCTCTCTCGCACTCTGTCTCTCTCTCGCACTCTGTGTCTCTCTCGCACTCTGCCTCTCTCTCGCGCTCAGTCTCTCTCTCGCGCTCAGTCTCTCTCTCGCGCTCAGTCTCTCTCTCGCACTCTGTTTCTCTCTCGCACTCAGTCTCTCTCTCGCACTCAGTCTCTCTCTCGCACTCAGTCTCTCTCTCGCACTCAGTCTCTCTCTCGCACTCAGTCTCTCTCTCGCACTCAGTCTCTCTCTCACACTCTGTCTCTCTCTCGCACTCTGTCTCTCTCTCTCTCGCACTCTGTCTCTCTCTCTCTCGCACTCTGTCTCTCTCTCTCTCGCACTCTGTCTCTCTCTCTCTCGCACTCCTGCACTCTCTCTCTCGCACTCTTGCACTCTCTCTCTCGCACTCTCGCACTCTCTCTCTCGCACTCTCGCACTCTCTCTCTCGCACTCTCACAATTTGTCTCTCTCTCGCTCTCTCTCTCACACTCTGTCTCTCTCTCACGCTGTGTGTGTCTCACTCTTTGTGTCTCACTCTGTGTGTCTCACTCTGTGTGTCTCACTCTTTGTGTCTCACTCTTTGTGTCTCACTCTGTGTGTCTCACTCTGTGTGTCTCACTCTGTGTGTCTCACTGTGTGTGTCTCACTCTGTGTGTCTCACTCTGTGTGTCTCACTCTGTGTGTCTCACTCTGTGTGTCTCACTCTCGCACTCTGTCTCACTCTGTCTCACTCTTGCACTCTGTCTCACTCTTGCACTCTGTCTCTCTCTCACGCTCTCTCTCTCTCGGACTCTTGCGCTCTCTCTCTCACACTCTCGCTCTCTCTCTCTCTCGCACTCTCACACTCTGTCTCTCTCGCACTCTAGCTCTCTCTCACACTCTCTCTGTCTCGCACTCTGTCTCTCTCTCTAACTCTCGCACTCTCTCTCTCTCTCGCACTCTCGCACTCTGTCTCTCTCTCACCCTGTCTCTCTCGCACTCTGTCTCTCTCGCACTCAGTCTCTCTCTCGCACTCAGTCTCTCTCTCGCACTCAGTCTCTCTCTCGCACTCAGTCTCTCTCTCGCACTCAGTCTCTCTCTCGCACTCAGTCTCTCTCTCGCACTCAGTCTCTCTCTCGCACTCAGTCTCTCTCTCGCACTCTGTCTCTCAGTCACACTCAGTCTCTCAGTCGCACTCAGTCTCTCTCGCACTCTGTCTCTCTCGCACTCTGTCTCTCTCTCGCACACTGTGTCTCTCTCTCTCGCACACTGTGTGTGTCTCTCTCGCACACTCTGTGTGTGTCTCTCTCGCACACTCTGTGTGTGTCTCTCTCGCACTCTGTCTCTCTCGCACTCTGTGTGTTTCTCTCTCGCACTCTCGCATTGTCTCTGTCTCGCACTCTCGCACTCTGTCTCTCTCTCTCGCACTCTCGCTCTCTCTCTCGCACTCTCGCACTCTCGCTCTCTCTCTCGGACTCTCGCTCTGTCTCTCTCTCTCTTGCACTCTCGCTCTGTCTCTCTCTCTCTCTCTCGCACTCTCGCTCTCTCTCGCACTCTTGCACTCTGTCTCTCTCTCTCGCACTCGCACTCTGTCTCTCTCTCTCACATTCGCACACTGTCTCTCTCGCTCGCAATCTTGCACTCTGTCTCTCTCCCGCACTCTGTCTCTCTCTCCCGCACTCTGTGTCTCTCCCGCACTCTGTCTCTCTCTCGCACTCTGTCTCTCTCTCGCACTCTGTCTCTCTCTCGCACTCTGTCTCTCTCTCACACTCTTGCACTCTCTCTCGCTCTCTCTATCTCTCGCACTCTCGATCTCTCTCTCTCGCACTCTCGCTCTGTCTCTCTTTCTCACACTCTCGCTCTCTCTTGCATTCTGTCTCTCTCTCACACTCTCACCCTGTCTCTCTCTCTCGCTCTCTCGCTCTGTCGCTCTCTCTCGCATTCTGTCTCTCTCTCGCACTCTGGCTCTCTCTCGCGCTCTCGCACTGTCTCTCTCTCTCTCTCACACTCGTACTTTGTCCCTCTCTCGCACTCTCGCACTCTGTCTCTCTCTCGCACTCTCGCACTCTGTCTCTCTCGCACTCTGTCTCTCTCTCGCACTCTGCCTCTCTCTCGCGCTCAGTCTCTCTCTCGCGCTCAGTCTCTCTCTCGCGCTCAGTCTCTCTCTCGCGCTCAGTCTCTCTCTCGCGCTCAGTCTCTCTCTCGCGCTCAGTCTCTCTCTCGCGCTCAGTCTCTCTCTCGCGCTCAGTCTCTCTCTCGCACTCAGTCTCTCTCTCGCACTCTGTCTCTCTCTCTCTCGCACTTTGTCTCTCTCACTCTCGCACTCTCTCTCGCACTCTCGCACTTTGTCTCTCTCTCTCTCTCGCGCACTCTGTCTCTCTCTCTCTCTCTCTCGCACTCTGTCTCTCACGCTCTGTGTGTCTCATCAGTGTGTCTCATCAGTGTGTCTCATCAGTGTGTCTCACTCTGTGTGTCTCATTGTGTTTGTCTCACTGTGTGTGTCTCACTGTGTGTGTCTCACTGTGTGTGTCTCACTCGGTATGTCTCACTCGGTGTGTCTCACTCGGTGTGTCTCACTCGGTGTGTCTCACTCGGTGTGTCTCACTCGGTGTGTCTCACTCTCGCACTCTGTTTCACTCTCGCACTCTGTCTCTCTCTCGCACTCTGTCTCTCTCTCGCACTCTGCCTCTCTCTCGCGCTCAGTCTCTCTCTCGCGCTCTATCTCTCTCTCGCACTCTGTCTCTCTCTCGCACTGTCTCTCTCTCGCACTCTGTCTCTCTCTCTCTCGCACTCTGTCTCTCTCTCTCTCGCACTCTGTCTCTCTCTCTCTCGCACTCTGTCTCTCTCTCTCTCGCACTCTGTCTCTCTCTCTCTCGCACTCTGTCTCTCTCTCTCTCGCACTCTGTCTCTCTCTCTCTTGCACTCTTGCACTCTCTCTGTCGCACTCTTGCACTCTCTCTCTCGCACTCTCGCACTCTCGCACTTCGTCTCTCGCTCTATCGCACTCTCGCATTCTGTCTCTCGCTCTCTCGCACTCGCACTCTGTCTCTCTCTCGCACTCTCACACTCTGTCTCCCTCTCGCACTCTGTCTCTCTCTCACGCTCTCTGTGTTTCACTCTGTGTGTCTCACTCTGTGTGTCTCACTCTCGCACTCTGTCTCACTCTTGCACTCTGTCTCACCCTTGCACTCTGTCTCTCTCTCACGCTCTCTCTCTCTCGGACTCTTGCGCTCTCTCTCTCACACTCTCGCTCTCTCTCTCTCTCGCACTCTCGCACTCTGTCTCTCTCGCACCCTGTCTCTCTCGCTCCCTGTCTCTCTCGCACTCTGTCTCTCTCGCTCCCTGTCTCTCTCGCACTCTGTCTCTCTCGCACTCTGTTTCTGTCGCACTCTGTCTCTCTCGCACTCTGTCTCTTTCGCACACTGTGTGTCTCTCTCTCGCACTCTGTGTGTCTCTCTCTCGCGCACTCTGTGTGTGTCTCTCTTGCACTCTGTGTGTGTCTCTCTCGCACTCTGTCTCTCTCGCACTCTGTGTGTTTCTCTCTCGCACTCTCGCACTGTCTCTCTCTCGCACTCGCGCACTCTGTCTCTCTCTCTCGCACTGTCGCTCTCTCTCTCGCACTCTCGCTCTCTCTCTTGCACTCTGTCTCTCTCTCTCGGACTCTCGCTCTGTCTCTCTCTCTCTTGCACTCTCGCTCTGTCTCTCTCTCTCGCACTCTCGCTCTCCCTCGCACTCTTGCACTCTGTCTCTCTCTCTCGCACTCGCACTCTGTCTCTCTCTCTCGCACTCTCGCACTTTGTCTCTCGCTCTCTCGCACGCTCGCACTCTGTCTCTCTCTCGCACGCTTGCACTCTGTCTCTCTCTCGCACTCTGTCTCTCTCTCGCACTCTGTCTCTCTCTCACACTTTGTGTGTCTCACTCTGTGTGTCTCACTCTGTGTGTCTCACTCTGTGTGTCTCACTCTGTGTGTCTCACAATCGCACTCTGTCTCTCTTGCACTCTGTCTCTCTCGCACTCTGTCTCTCTCGCACTCTGTCTCTCTCGCACTCTGTCTCTCTCGCACTCTGTCACTCTCGCACTCTGTCTCTCGCACTCTGTCTGTCTCTCGCACTCTTGCGCTCTCTCCCGCTCTCGCTCTCACTCTCTCTATCTCTCGCACTCTGTCTCTCTCTCTCTCGCACTCTCACACACTGTCTCTCTCGCACTCTATCTCTCTCTCTCGCACTCTCACCCTGTCTCTCTCTCTCGCTCTCTCGCTCTGTCTCTCTCTCTCACACTCTCGCTCTCTCTCGCATTCTGTCTCTCTCTCGCACTCTCACTCTGTCTCTCTCTCTCTCGTGCTCTGGCTTCTCTCGCACTCTCGCACTGTCTCTCTCTCTCTCGCACTCTGTCTCTCTCTCGCACTCGCACTCTGTCTCTCTCACTCTCGCACTCTGGCTCTCTATCTCACACTCTCGCACTGTCTCTCTCTCGCACTCTGTCTCTCTCTCTCGCACTCTGTCTCTCTCTCACACTTGCACTCTGTCTCTCTCTCGAACTCTCGCACTCTGTCTCTCTCGCACTCTGTCTCTCTCGCACTCTGTCTCACTCGCACTCTGTCTCTCTCGCACTCTGTCTCTCTCGCACTCTGTCTCTCTCGCACTCTGTCTTTCTCACACTCTCGCACTCTGTGTGTCTTTCTCTCGCACTCAGTCTCTCTCTTGCACTCAGTCTCTCTCTCGCACTCAGTCTCTCTCTCGCACTCTGTATCTCTCTCGCACTCTGTCTCTCTCTCTTGCTCTCTCTCTCTCTCTCGCACTCTCGCACTCTGTCTCTCTCGCACCCTGTCTCTCTCGCACTCTGTCTCTCTCGCACTCTGTCTCTCTCGCACTCTGTCTCTCTCGCACTCAGTCTCTCTCTCGCACTCAGTCTCTCTCTCGCACTCAGTCTCTCTCTCGCACTCAGTCTCTCTCTCGCACTCAGTCTCTCTCTCGCACTCAGTCTCTCTCTCGCACTCTGTCTCTCAGTCACACTCAGTCTCTCAGTCGCACTCAGTCTCTCTCGCACTCTGTCTCTCTCGCACACTGTGTCTCTCTCTCTCGCACACTGTGTCTCTCTCTCTCGCACACTCTGTGTGTGTCTCTCTCGCACACTCTGTGTGTGTCTCTCTCGCACTCTGTCTCTCTCGCACTCTGTGTGTTTCTCTCTCGCACTCTCGCATTGTCTCTGTCTCGCACTCTCGCACTCTGTCTCTCTCTCTCTCGCACTCTCGCTCTCTCTCTCGCACTCTCGCACTCTCGCTCTCTCTCTCGGACTCTCGCTCTGTCTCTCTCTCTCTTGCACTCTCGCTCTGTCTTTCTCTCTCTCGCACTTTCTCGCACTCTTGCACTCTGTCTCTCTCTCTCGCACTCGCACTCTGTCTCTCTCTCTCACATTCGCACACTGTCTCTCTCGCTCGCAATCTTGCACTCTGTCTCTCTCCCGCACTCTGTCTCTCTCTCCCGCACTCTGTGTCTCTCCCGCACTCTGTCTCTCTCTCGCACTCTGTCTCTCTCTCGCACTCTGTCTCTCTCTCGCACTCTGTCTCTCTCTCACACTCTTGCGCTCTCTCTCGCTCTCTCTATCTCTCGCACTCTCGATCTCTCTCTCTCGCACTCTCGCAATCTGTCTCTCTCGCACTCTATCTCTCTCTCTCTCGCACTCTCGCTCTGTCTCTCTTTCTCACACTCTCGCTCTCTCTTGCATTCTGTCTCTCTCTCACACTCTCACCCTGTCTCTCTCTCTCGCTCTCTCGCTCTGTCGCTCTCTCTCGCATTCTGTCTCTCTCTCGCACTCTGGCTCTCTCTCGCGCTCTCGCACTGTCTCTCTCTCTCTCACACTCGTACTTTGTCCCTCTCTCACACTCTCGCACTCTGTCTCTCTCTCGCACTCTCGCACTCTGTCTCTCTCGCACTCTGTCTCTCTCTCGCACTCTGCCTCTCTCTCGCGCTCAGTCTCTCTCTCGCGCTCAGTCTCTCTCTCGCGCTCAGTCTCTCTCTCGCGCTCAGTCTCTCTCTCGCGCTCAGTCTCTCTCTCGCGCTCAGTCTCTCTCTCGCACTCTGTTTCTCTCTCGCACTCAGTCTCTCTCTCGCACTCAGTCTCTCTCTCGCACTCAGTCTCTCTCTCGCACTCTGTCTCTCTCTCTCTCGCACTCTGTCTCTCTCTCTCTCGCACTCTGTCTCTCTCTCTCTCGCACTCTGTCTCTCTCTCTCTCGCACTCTGTCTCTCTCTCTCTCGCACTCTGTCTCTCTCTCTCTCGCACTCTTGCACTCTCTCTCTCGCACTGTGGCACTCTCTCTCTCGCACTCTTGCACTCTCTCTCGCACTCTTGCACTCTCTCTCGCACTCTCGCACTCTCTCTCTCGCACTCTCTCTCTCGCACTCTCGCACTCTCTCTCTCTCTCTCTCTCTCTATCACACTCTGTCTCTCTCTCACGCTGTGTGTGTCTCACTCAGTGTGTCTCACTCTGTGTGTCTCACTCTGTTTGTCTCACTCTGTGTGTCTCACTCTGTGTTTCTCACTCTGTGTGTCTCACTCGGTGTGTCTCACTCTGTGTGTCTCACTCTGTGTGTCTCACTCTGTGTGTCTCACTCTGTGTGTCTCACTCTCGCACTCTGTCTCACTCTCGCTCTCTGTCTCACTCTCGCACTCTGTCTCACTCTTGCACTCTGTCTCTCTCTCACGCTCTCTCTCTCTCGGACTCTTGCTCTCTCTCTCTCACACTCTCGCTCTCTCTCTCTCTCGAACTCTCACACTCTGTCTCTCTCGCACTCTAGCTCTCTCTCACACTCTCTCTCACACTCTGTGTCTCTCTCTAACTCTCGCACTCTGTCTCTCTCTCGCACTCTCGCACTCTGTCTCTCTCGCACCCTGTCTCTCTCGCACCCTGTCTCTCTTGCACTCTGTCTCTCTCGCATTCTGTCTCTCTCGCACTCTGTCTCTCTCGCACTCTGTCTCTCTCGCACTCTGCCTCTCTCGCACTCTGTCTCTCTCGCACTCTGTCTCTCTCTCGCACTCAGTCTCTCTCTCGCACTCAGTCTCTCTCTCGCACTCAGTCTCTCTCTCGCACACTGTGTGTCTCTCTCTCGCACACTGTGTGTCTCTCTCTCGCACTCTGTGTGTGTCTCTCGCGCACTCTGTGTGTGTCTCTCTCGCACTCTGTCTCTCTCGCACTCTGTGTGTTTCTCTCTCGCACACTCGCATTGTCTCTGTCTCGCAGTCTCGCACTCTGTCTGTCTCTCTCGCATCTCGCTCTCTCTCTCGCACTCTCGCTCTCTCTCTTGCACTCTGTCTCTCTCTCTCGGACTCTCGCTCTGTCTCTCTCTCTCTTGCACTCTCGCTCTGTCTCTCTCTCTCTCGCACTCTCGCTCTCCCTCGCACTCTTGCACTCTGTCTCTTTCTCTCGGACTCGCACTCTGTCTCTCTCTCTCGCATTCGCACACTGTCTCTCTCGCTCGCAATCTTGCACTCTGTCTCTCTCCCGCACTCTGTCTCTCTCTCGCACTCTGTCTCTCTCTCGCACTCTGTCTCTCTCTCGCACTCTGTCTCTCTCTCGCACTCTGTCTCTCTCTCGCACTCTGTCTCTCTCTCGCACTCTGTCTCTCTCTCGCACTCTTGCGCTCTCTCTCGCTCTCTCTATCTCTCGCACTCTCGATCTCTCTCTCTCTCTCTCTCGCACTCTCACAATCTGTCTCTCTCGCACTCTATCTCTCTCTCTCGCACTCTCACCCTGTCTCTCTCTCTCGCTCTCTCGCTCTGTCTCTCTTTCTCACACTCTCGCTCTCTCTCGCATTCTGTCACTCTCTCACACTCTCACCCTGTCTCTCTCTCTCGCTCTCTCGCTCTGTCTCTCTCTCTCACACTCTCGTTCTCTCTCGCATTCTGTCTCTCTCTCGCACTCTGTCTCTCTCTCGCACTCTGGCTCTCTCTCGCGCTCTCGCACTGTCTCTCTCTCTCTCTCGCACTCTGTCTCTCTCTCGCACACGCACTTTGTATCTCTCTCGCACTCTCGCACTCTGTCTCTCTTGCACTCTCACTCTGTCTCCCTCTCGCACTCTCGCACTCTGTCTCTCTCGCACTCTGTCTCTCTCTCGTGCTCAGTCTCTCTCTCGAGCTATATCCCTCTCTCGCACTCAGTCTCTCTCTCGCACTCAGTCTCTCTCTCGCACTCAGTCTCCCTCTCGCACTCTGTCTCTCTCTCACGCTCTCTGTGTCTCACTCTGTGTGTCTCACTCTGTGTGTCTCACTCTGTGTGTCTCACTCTGTGTGTCTCACTCTCGCACTCTGTCTCACTCTTGCACTCTGTCTCACTCTTGCACTCTGTCTCTCTCTCACGCTCTCTCTCTCTCGGACTCTTGTGCTCTCTCTCTCACACTCTCGCTCTCTCTCTCTCGCACTCTGTCTCTCTCGCACTCTAGCTCTCTCTCACACTTTTTCTCTCTCGCACTCTGTCTCTCTCTCGCACTCTCGCACTCTGTCTCTCTCTCGCACTCTCGCACTCTGTATCTCTCGAACTCTGTCTCTCTCGCACCCTGTCTCTCTCGCACCCTGTCTCTCTCGCACCCTGTCTCTCTCGCACCCTGTCTCTCTCGCACCCTGTCTCTCTCGCACTCTGTCTCTCTCGCACTCAGTCTCTCTCTCGCACTCAGTCTCTCTCTCGCACTCAGTCTCTCTCTCGTACTCAGTCTCTCTCTCGCACTCAGTCTCTCTCTCGCACTCAGTCTCTCTCTCGCACTCAGTCTCTCTCTCGCACTCTGTCTCTCAGTCACACTCAGTCTCTCAGTCGCACTCAGTCTCTCTCGCACTCTGTCTCTCTCGCACTCTGTCTCTCTCTCGCACACTGTGTCTCTCTCTCTCGCACACTGTGTGTGTCTCTCTCTCGCACACTCTGTGTGTGTCTCTCTCGCACACTCTGTGTGTGTCTCTCTCGCACTCTGTCTCTCTCGCACTCTGTGTGTTTCTCTCTCGCACTCTCGCATTGTCTCTGTCTCGCACTCTCGCACTCTGTCTCTCTCTCTCGCACTCTCGCTCTCTCTCTCGCACTCTCGCTCTCTCTCTCGGACTCTCGCTCTGTCTCTCTCTCTCTTGCACTCTTGCTCTGTCTCTCTCTCTCTCGCACTCTCGCTCTCTCTCGCACTCTTGCACTCTGTCTCTCTCTCTCGCACTCGCACTCTGTCTCTCTCTCTCACATTCGCACACTGTCTCTCTCGCTCGCAATCTTGTACTCTGTCTCTCTCCCGCACTCTGTCTCTCTCTCCCGCACTCTGTGTCTCTCCCGCACTCTGTCTCTCTCTCGCACTCTGTCTCTCTCTCGCACTCTGTCTCTCTCTCGCACTCTGTCTCTCTCTCACACTCTTGCGCTCTCTCTCGCTCTCTCTATCTCTCGCACTCTCGATCTCTCTCTCTCGCACTCTCGCAATCTGTCTCTCTCGCACTCTATCTCTCTCTCTCTCGCACTCTCGCTCTGTCTCTCTTTCTCACACTCTCGCTCTCGCTTGCATTCTGTCTCTCTCTCACACTCTCACCCTGTCTCTCTCTCTCGCTCTCTCGCTCTGTCGCTCTCTCTCGCACTCTGGCTCTCTCTCGCGCTCTCGCACTGTCTCTCTCTCTCTCACACTCGTACTTTGTCCCTCTCTCGCACTCTCGCACTCTGTCTCTCTCTCGCACTCTCGCACTCTGTCTCTCTCGCACTCTGTCTCTCTCTCGCACTCTGCCTCTCTCTCGCGCTCAGTCTCTCTCTCGCGCTCAGTCTCTCTCTCGCGCTCAGTCTCTCTCTCGCGCTCAGTCTCTCTCTCGCGCTCAGTCTCTCTCTCGCGCTCAGTCTCTCTCTCGCGCTCAGTCTCTCTCTCGCACTCAGTCTCTCTCTCGCACTCTGTCTCTCTCTCTCTCGCACTTTGTCTCTCTCTCTCTCGCACTCTTGCACTCTCTCTGTCGCACTCTTGCACTCTCGCACTCTCGCACTCTCTCTCTCGCACTCTCGCACTTTGTCTCTCTCTCTCTCTCTCGCACTCTGTCTCTCTCTCTCTCGCACTCTGTCTCTCACGCTCTGTGTGTCTCATCAGTGTGTCTCATCAGTGTGTCTCACTCTGTGTGTCTCACTGTGTTTGTCTCACTGTGTTTGTCTCACTGTGTGTGTCTCACTGTGTGTGTCTCACTGTGTGTGTCTCACTCGGTATGTCTCACTCGGTGTGTCTCACTCGGTTTGTCTCACTCGGTGTGTCTCACTCGGTGTGTCTCACTCGGTGTGTCTCACTCGGTGTGTCTCACTCTCGCACTCTGTTTCACTCTCGCACTCTCTCTCTCTCGCACTCTGTCTCTCTCTCGCACTCTGCCTCTCTCTCGCGCTCAGTCTCTCTCTCGCGCTCTATCCCTCTCTCGCACTCAGTCTCTCTCTCGCACTCTGTCTCTCTCTCGCACTCTGTCTCTCTCTCGCACTCTGTCTCTCTCTCTCTCGCACTCTGTCTCTCTCTCTCTCGCACTCTGTCTCTCTCTCTCTCGCACTCTGTCTCTCTCTCTCTCGCACTCTGTCTCTCTCTCTCTCGCACTCTGTCTCTCTCTCTCTTGCACTCTTGCACTCTCTCTGTCGCACTCTTGCACTCTCTCTCTCGCACTCTCGCACTCTCGCACTTCGTCTCTCGCTCTCTCGCACTCTCGCATTCTGTCTCTCGCTCTCTCGCACTCGCACTCTGTCTCTCTCTCGCACTCTCACACTCTGTCTCCCTCTCGCACTCTGTCTCTCTCTCTCTCTCAGAGTGTGTCTCACTCTGTGTGTCTCACTCTCGCACTCTGTCGCACTCTTGCACTCTGTCTCACCCTTGCACTCTGTCTCTCTCTCACGCTCTCTCTCTCTCAGACTCTTGCGCTCTCTCTCTCACACTCTCGCTCTCTCTCTCTCTCGCACTCTCGCACTCTGTCTCTCTCGCACTCTGTCTCTCTCGCTCCCTGTCTCTCTCGCACTCTGTCTCTCTCGCACTCTGTTTCTCTCGCACTCTGTCTCTCTCGCACTCTGTCTCTCTCGCACACTGTGTGTCTCTCTCTCGCACTCTGTGTGTCTCTCTCTCGCGCACTCTGTGTGTGTCTCTCTTGCACTCTGTGTGTGTCTCTCTCGCACTCTGTCTCTCTCGCACTCTGTGTGTTTCTCTCTCGCACTCTCGCACTGTCTCGCTCTCGCACTCGCGCACTCTGTCTCTCTCTCTCGCACTGTCGCTCTCTCTCTCGCATTCTGTCACTCTCTCACACTCTCACCCTGTCTCTCTCTCTCGCTCTCTTGCTCTGTCTCTCTCTCTCCCACTCTCGTTCTCTCTCGCATTCTGTCTCTCTCTCGCACTCTGTCTCTCTCTCGCACTCTGTCTCTCTCTCGCACTCTCGCACTCTCTCTCTCGCGCTCTAGCACTCTCTCTCTCGCACTCTCGCACTCTGTCTCTCTCGCACTCTCTCTCTCGCACTCTCGCACTCTGTCTCTCTCTCTCACACTCTTGCACTCTGTCTCTCTCTCGCGCTCTGTGTGTCTCACTCTCGCACTCTCTCTCACTCTTTCACTCTGTCTCTCTCACGCTCTCTCTCTGTCGCACTCTTGCGCTCTCTCTCTCACACTCTCGCTCTCGCTCTCTCTCTCTCTCGCACTCTCGCTCTCTCTCTCTCGCACTCTGTCTCTCTCTCTCTCGCACTCTGTCTCTCTCTCTCGCACTCTGTCTCTCTCTCGCACTCTCTCTCTCGCACTCTAGCACTCTCTCTCTCGCACTCTCGCACTCTGTCTCTCTCGCACTCTCTCTCTCGCACTCTCGCACTCTGTCTCTCTCTCGCGCTCTGTGTGTCTCACTCTGTGTGTCTCACTCTGTGTGTCTCACTCTGTGTGTCTCACTCTGTGTGTCTCACTCTCGCACTCTGTCTCACTCTTGCACTCTGTCTCTCTCACGCTCTCTCTCTGTCGCACTCTTGCGCTCTCTCTCTCACACTCTCGCTCTCTCTCTCACTCTCTCTCTCTCTCGCACTCTCACACTCTGTCTCTCTCGCACTCTGGCTCTCTCTCGCACTCTCACACTGTCTCTCGCACTCTGGCTCTCTCTCGCACTCTCGCACTGTCTCTCTCTCTCTCTCGCACTCTGGCTCTCTCTCTCTCACACTCTGTCTCTCACTTGCACTCGCACTCTGTCTCTCTCTCGCACTCTCACACTCTGTCTCTCTCACACTCTGGCTCTCTCTCGCACTCTCACACTGTCTCGCTCTCGCACTCTGGCTCTCTCTCGCACTCTCGCACTGTCTCTCACTCTCTCGCACTCTGGCTCTCTCTCTCTCGCACTCTGTCTCTCACTTGCACTCGCACTCTGTCTCTCTCTCGCACTCTGTGTGTCTCACTCTGTGTGTCTCACTCTCGCGCTCTGTCTCAATCTCGCACTCTGTCCCTCTCTCTCGCGCTCTCGCTCTCTCTCTCGCACTCTCGCTCTCTTTCTCGCACTTTCGCTCTCTCTCTCGCACTCTCGCTCCCTCGCTCCCTCTCTCGCACTCTCGCTCTCTCTCTCGCACTGTCGCTCTGTCTCTCTCTCTCTCTCGCACTCTCGCTCTGTCTCTCTCTCTCTCGCACTCTCGCTCTCTCTTGCATTCTGTCTCTCTCTCTCACACTCGCACTCTGTCTCTCTCGCACTCTGTCTCTCTCGCACTCGCATTCTTGCACTCTGTCTCTCTCTCGCACTGTCTCTCTCTCTCACGCTCTCTCTCTCGCACTCTTGCGCTCTCTCTCTCACGCTCTCACTCTCTCTCTCTCTCGCACTCTCACATTGTCTCGCACTCTGGCTCTCTCTCGCACTCTCGCACTGTCTCTCTCTCTCGCACTCTGTCTCTCTCTCTCTCGCACTCTGTCTCTCTCTCTCTCGCACTCTGTCTCTCTCTCTCTCGCACTCTGTCTCTCTCTCTCTCGCACTCTGTCTCTCTCTCGCACTCTTGCACTCTTTCTCTCTCTCGCACTGTCACACTCTGTCTCTCTCGCACTCTGTCTCTCTCGCACTCTGTCTCTCTCGCGCTCTGTCTCTCTCGCACTCTGTCTCTCTCGCACTCTGTCTCTCTAGCACTCTGTCTCTCTCGCACTCTGTCTCTCTCGCACTCTGTCTCTCTCGCACTCTCGCACTCTCTCGCACTCTCGCACTCTGTCTCTCTTTCGCACTCTGTCTCTCTCTTGCACTCTGTCTCTCTCTCGCACTCTTGCGCTCTCTCTCACTCTCGCTCTCTCGCTCTCATTCTGTCTCTCGCACTCTCACACTCTGTCTCTCTCGCACTCTCACCCTGTCTCTCTCTCTCTCGCTCTCTGTCTCTCTCTCGCACTCAGTCTCTCTCTCGCACTCTGTCTCTCTCTCGCACTCAGTCTCTCTCTCTCTCGCACTCAGTCTCTCTCTCTCTCGCACTCAGTCTCTCTCTCTCTCGCACTCTGTCGCTCTCTCTCGCACTCTTGCACTCTCTATCGCACTCTCGCACTCTCTCGCACTCTCGCTCTCTCTCTCGCACTCTGTCTCTCTTTCGCACTCTGTCTCTCTCTTGCACTCTGTCTCTCTCTCGCACTCTTGCGCTCTCTCTCACTCTCGCTCTCTCGCTCTCATTCTGTCTCTCGCACTCTCACACTCTGTCTCTCTCGCACTCTCACCCTGTCTCTCTCTCTCTCGCTCTCTGTCTCTCTCTCGCACTCAGTCTCTCTCTCGCACTCTGTCTCTCTCTCGCACTCAGTCTCTCTCTCTCTCGCACTCTCTCTCTCGCACTCTCGCACTCTGTCTCTCTCTCTCACACTCTCGCACTCTGTCTCTCTCTCGCGTTCTGTGTGTCTCACTCTGTGTGTCTCACTCTGTGTCTCACTCTTTGTGTCTCACTCTGTGTTTCTCACTCTCGCACTCTGTCTCACTCTTGCACTCTGTCTCTCTCACGCTCTCTCTCTGTCGCACTCTTGCGCTCTCTCTCTCACACTCTCGCTCTCTCTCTCTCTCTCGCTCTCTCTCTCTCTCGCACTCTCACACTCTGTCTCTCTCGCACTCTGGCTCTCTCTCGCACTCTCACACTGTCTCTCTCTCGCACTCTGGCTCTCTCTCCCACTCTCGCACTGTCTCTCTCTCTCTCTCGCACTCTGGCTCTCTCTCTCTCGCACTCTGTCTCTCACTTGCACTCGCACTCTGTCTCTCTCTCGCACTCTCATACTCTGTCTCTCTCGCACTCTGGCTCTCTCTCGCACTCTCACACTGTCTCGCTCTCGCACTCTGGCTCTCTCTCGCACTCTCGCACTGTCTCTCTCTCTCTCGCACTCTGGCTCTCTCTCTCTCGCACTCTGTCTCTCACTTGCACTCGCACTCTGTCTCTCTCTCGCACTCTGTGTGTCTCACTCTGTGTGTCTCACTCTCGCGCTCTGTCTCAATCTCGCACTCTGTCCCTCTCTCTCGCGCTCTCGCTCTCTCTCTCGCACTTTCGCTCTCTCTCTCGCACTCTCGCTCTCTCTCTCGCACTCTCGCTCTCTCTCTCGCACTGTCGCTCTGTCTCTCTCTCTCTCTCGCACTCTCGCTCTGTCTCTCTCTCTCTCGCACTCTCGCTCTCTCTTGCATTCTGTCTCTCTCTCTCACACTCGCACTCTGTCTCTCTCGCACTCTGTCTCTCTCGCACTCGCATTCTTGCACTCTGTCTCTCTCTCGCACTGTCTCTCTCTCTCACGCTCTCTCTCTCGCACTCTTGCGCTCTCTCTCTCACGCTCTCACTCTCTCTCTCTCTCGCACTCTCACATTGTCTCGCACTCTGGCTCTCTCTCGCACTCTCGCACTGTCTCGCTCTCGCACTCGCGCACTCTGTCTCTCTCTCGCGCTCTGTGTGTCTCACTCTGTGTGTCTCACTCTGTGTGTCTCACTCTGTGTGTCTCACTCTGTGTGTCTCACTCTCGCACTCTGTCTCACTCTTGCACTCTGTCTCTCTCACGCTCTCTCTCTGTCGCACTCTTGCGCTCTCTCTCTCACACTCTCGCTCTCTCTCTCACTCTCTCTCTCTCTCGCACTCTCACACTCTGTCTCTCTCGCACTCTGGCTCTCTCTCGCACTCTCACACTGTCTCTCTCTCGCACTCTGGCTCTCTCTCGCACTCTCGCACTGTCTCTCTCTCTCTCTCGCACTCTGGCTCTCTCTCTCTCACACTCTGTCTCTCACTTGCACTCGCACTCTGTCTCTCTCTCGCACTCTCACACTCTGTCTCTCTCACACTCTGGCTCTCTCTCGCACTCTCACACTGTCTCGCTCTCGCACTCTGGCTCTCTCTCGCACTCTCGCACTGTCTCTCACTCTCTCGCACTCTGGCTCTCTCTCTCTCGCACTCTGTCTCTCACTTGCACTCGCACTCTGTCTCTCTCTCGCACTCTGTGTGTCTCACTCTGTGTGTCTCACTCTCGCGCTCTGTCTCAATCTCGCACTCTGTCCCTCTCTCTCGCGCTCTCGCTCTCTCTCTCGCACTCTCGCTCTCTTTCTCGCACTTTCGCTCTCTCTCTCGCACTCTCGCTCCCTCGCTCCCTCTCTCGCACTCTCGCTCTCTCTCTCGCACTGTCGCTCTGTCTCTCTCTCTCTCTCGCACTCTCGCTCTGTCTCTCTCTCTCTCGCACTCTCGCTCTCTCTTGCATTCTGTCTCTCTCTCTCACACTCGCACTCTGTCTCTCTCGCACTCTGTCTCTCTCGCACTCGCATTCTTGCACTCTGTCTCTCTCTCGCACTGTCTCTCTCTCTCACGCTCTCTCTCTCGCACTCTTGCGCTCTCTCTCTCACGCTCTCACTCTCTCTCTCTCTCGCACTCTCACATTGTCTCGCACTCTGGCTCTCTCTCGCACTCTCGCACTGTCTCTCTCTCTCGCACTCTGTCTCTCTCTCTCTCGCACTCTGTCTCTCTCTCTCTCGCACTCTGTCTCTCTCTCTCTCGCACTCTGTCTCTCTCTCTCTCGCACTCTGTCTCTCTCTCGCACTCTTGCACTCTTTCTCTCTCTCGCACTGTCACACTCTGTCTCTCTCGCACTCTGTCTCTCTCGCACTCTGTCTCTCTCGCGCTCTGTCTCTCTCGCACTCTGTCTCTCTCGCACTCTGTCTCTCTAGCACTCTGTCTCTCTCGCACTCTGTCTCTCTCGCACTCTGTCTCTCTCGCACTCTCGCACTCTCTCGCACTCTCGCACTCTGTCTCTCTTTCGCACTCTGTCTCTCTCTTGCACTCTGTCTCTCTCTCGCACTCTTGCGCTCTCTCTCACTCTCGCTCTCTCGCTCTCATTCTGTCTCTCGCACTCTCACACTCTGTCTCTCTCGCACTCTCACCCTGTCTCTCTCTCTCTCGCTCTCTGTCTCTCTCTCGCACTCAGTCTCTCTCTCGCACTCTGTCTCTCTCTCGCACTCAGTCTCTCTCTCTCTCGCACTCAGTCTCTCTCTCTCTCGCACTCAGTCTCTCTCTCTCTCGCACTCTGTCGCTCTCTCTCGCACTCTTGCACTCTCTATCGCACTCTCGCACTCTCTCGCACTCTCGCTCTCTCTCTCGCACTCTGTCTCTCTTTCGCACTCTGTCTCTCTCTTGCACTCTGTCTCTCTCTCGCACTCTTGCGCTCTCTCTCACTCTCGCTCTCTCGCTCTCATTCTGTCTCTCGCACTCTCACACTCTGTCTCTCTCGCACTCTCACCCTGTCTCTCTCTCTCTCGCTCTCTGTCTCTCTCTCGCACTCAGTCTCTCTCTCGCACTCTGTCTCTCTCTCGCACTCAGTCTCTCTCTCTCTCGCACTCTCTCTCTCGCACTCTCGCACTCTGTCTCTCTCTCTCACACTCTCGCACTCTGTCTCTCTCTCGCGTTCTGTGTGTCTCACTCTGTGTGTCTCACTCTGTGTCTCACTCTTTGTGTCTCACTCTGTGTTTCTCACTCTCGCACTCTGTCTCACTCTTGCACTCTGTCTCTCTCACGCTCTCTCTCTGTCGCACTCTTGCGCTCTCTCTCTCACACTCTCGCTCTCTCTCTCTCTCTCGCTCTCTCTCTCTCTCGCACTCTCACACTCTGTCTCTCTCGCACTCTGGCTCTCTCTCGCACTCTCACACTGTCTCTCTCTCGCACTCTGGCTCTCTCTCCCACTCTCGCACTGTCTCTCTCTCTCTCTCGCACTCTGGCTCTCTCTCTCTCGCACTCTGTCTCTCACTTGCACTCGCACTCTGTCTCTCTCTCGCACTCTCATACTCTGTCTCTCTCGCACTCTGGCTCTCTCTCGCACTCTCACACTGTCTCGCTCTCGCACTCTGGCTCTCTCTCGCACTCTCGCACTGTCTCTCTCTCTCTCGCACTCTGGCTCTCTCTCTCTCGCACTCTGTCTCTCACTTGCACTCGCACTCTGTCTCTCTCTCGCACTCTGTGTGTCTCACTCTGTGTGTCTCACTCTCGCGCTCTGTCTCAATCTCGCACTCTGTCCCTCTCTCTCGCGCTCTCGCTCTCTCTCTCGCACTTTCGCTCTCTCTCTCGCACTCTCGCTCTCTCTCTCGCACTCTCGCTCTCTCTCTCGCACTGTCGCTCTGTCTCTCTCTCTCTCTCGCACTCTCGCTCTGTCTCTCTCTCTCTCGCACTCTCGCTCTCTCTTGCATTCTGTCTCTCTCTCTCACACTCGCACTCTGTCTCTCTCGCACTCTGTCTCTCTCGCACTCGCATTCTTGCACTCTGTCTCTCTCTCGCACTGTCTCTCTCTCTCACGCTCTCTCTCTCGCACTCTTGCGCTCTCTCTCTCACGCTCTCACTCTCTCTCTCTCTCGCACTCTCACATTGTCTCGCACTCTGGCTCTCTCTCGCACTCTCGCACTGTCTCGCTCTCGCACTCGCGCACTCTGTCTCTCTCTCTCGCACTGTCGCTCTCTCTCTCGCATTCTGTCACTCTCTCACACTCTCACCCTGTCTCTCTCTCTCGCTCTCTTGCTCTGTCTCTCTCTCTCCCACTCTCGTTCTCTCTCGCATTCTGTCTCTCTCTCGCACTCTGTCTCTCTCTCGCACTCTGTCTCTCTCTCGCACTCTCGCACTCTCTCTCTCGCGCTCTAGCACTCTCTCTCTCGCACTCTCGCACTCTGTCTCTCTCGCACTCTCTCTCTCGCACTCTCGCACTCTGTCTCTCTCTCTCACACTCTTGCACTCTGTCTCTCTCTCGCGCTCTGTGTGTCTCACTCTCGCACTCTCTCTCACTCTTTCACTCTGTCTCTCTCACGCTCTCTCTCTGTCGCACTCTTGCGCTCTCTCTCTCACACTCTCGCTCTCGCTCTCTCTCTCTCTCGCACTCTCGCTCTCTCTCTCTCGCACTCTGTCTCTCTCTCTCTCGCACTCTGTCTCTCTCTCTCGCACTCTGTCTCTCTCTCGCACTCTCTCTCTCGCACTCTAGCACTCTCTCTCTCGCACTCTCGCACTCTGTCTCTCTCGCACTCTCTCTCTCGCACTCTCGCACTCTGTCTCTCTCTCGCGCTCTGTGTGTCTCACTCTGTGTGTCTCACTCTGTGTGTCTCACTCTGTGTGTCTCACTCTGTGTGTCTCACTCTCGCACTCTGTCTCACTCTTGCACTCTGTCTCTCTCACGCTCTCTCTCTGTCGCACTCTTGCGCTCTCTCTCTCACACTCTCGCTCTCTCTCTCACTCTCTCTCTCTCTCGCACTCTCACACTCTGTCTCTCTCGCACTCTGGCTCTCTCTCGCACTCTCACACTGTCTCTCTCTCGCACTCTGGCTCTCTCTCGCACTCTCGCACTGTCTCTCTCTCTCTCTCGCACTCTGGCTCTCTCTCTCTCACACTCTGTCTCTCACTTGCACTCGCACTCTGTCTCTCTCTCGCACTCTCACACTCTGTCTCTCTCACACTCTGGCTCTCTCTCGCACTCTCACACTGTCTCGCTCTCGCACTCTGGCTCTCTCTCGCACTCTCGCACTGTCTCTCACTCTCTCGCACTCTGGCTCTCTCTCTCTCGCACTCTGTCTCTCACTTGCACTCGCACTCTGTCTCTCTCTCGCACTCTGTGTGTCTCACTCTGTGTGTCTCACTCTCGCGCTCTGTCTCAATCTCGCACTCTGTCCCTCTCTCTCGCGCTCTCGCTCTCTCTCTCGCACTCTCGCTCTCTTTCTCGCACTTTCGCTCTCTCTCTCGCACTCTCGCTCCCTCGCTCCCTCTCTCGCACTCTCGCTCTCTCTCTCGCACTGTCGCTCTGTCTCTCTCTCTCTCTCGCACTCTCGCTCTGTCTCTCTCTCTCTCGCACTCTCGCTCTCTCTTGCATTCTGTCTCTCTCTCTCACACTCGCACTCTGTCTCTCTCGCACTCTGTCTCTCTCGCACTCGCATTCTTGCACTCTGTCTCTCTCTCGCACTGTCTCTCTCTCTCACGCTCTCTCTCTCGCACTCTTGCGCTCTCTCTCTCACGCTCTCACTCTCTCTCTCTCTCGCACTCTCACATTGTCTCGCACTCTGGCTCTCTCTCGCACTCTCGCACTGTCTCTCTCTCTCGCACTCTGTCTCTCTCTCTCTCGCACTCTGTCTCTCTCTCTCTCGCACTCTGTCTCTCTCTCTCTCGCACTCTGTCTCTCTCTCTCTCGCACTCTGTCTCTCTCTCGCACTCTTGCACTCTTTCTCTCTCTCGCACTGTCACACTCTGTCTCTCTCGCACTCTGTCTCTCTCGCACTCTGTCTCTCTCGCGCTCTGTCTCTCTCGCACTCTGTCTCTCTCGCACTCTGTCTCTCTAGCACTCTGTCTCTCTCGCACTCTGTCTCTCTCGCACTCTGTCTCTCTCGCACTCTCGCACTCTCTCGCACTCTCGCTCTCTCTCTCGCACTCTGTCTCTCTTTCGCACTCTGTCTCTCTCTTGCACTCTGTCTCTCTCTCGCACTCTTGCGCTCTCTCTCACTCTCGCTCTCTCGCTCTCATTCTGTCTCTCGCACTCTCACACTCTGTCTCTCTCGCACTCTCACCCTGTCTCTCTCTCTCTCGCTCTCTGTCTCTCTCTCGCACTCAGTCTCTCTCTCGCACTCTGTCTCTCTCTCGCACTCAGTCTCTCTCTCTCTCGCACTCAGTCTCTCTCTCTCTCGCACTCAGTCTCTCTCTCTCTCGCACTCTGTCGCTCTCTCTCGCACTCTTGCACTCTCTATCGCACTCTCGCACTCTCTCGCACTCTCGCTCTCTCTCTCGCACTCTGTCTCTCTTTCGCACTCTGTCTCTCTCTTGCACTCTGTCTCTCTCTCGCACTCTTGCGCTCTCTCTCACTCTCGCTCTCTCGCTCTCATTCTGTCTCTCGCACTCTCACACTCTGTCTCTCTCGCACTCTCACCCTGTCTCTCTCTCTCTCGCTCTCTGTCTCTCTCTCGCACTCAGTCTCTCTCTCGCACTCTGTCTCTCTCTCGCACTCAGTCTCTCTCTCTCTCGCACTCTCTCTCTCGCACTCTCGCACTCTGTCTCTCTCTCTCACACTCTCGCACTCTGTCTCTCTCTCGCGTTCTGTGTGTCTCACTCTGTGTGTCTCACTCTGTGTCTCACTCTTTGTGTCTCACTCTGTGTTTCTCACTCTCGCACTCTGTCTCACTCTTGCACTCTGTCTCTCTCACGCTCTCTCTCTGTCGCACTCTTGCGCTCTCTCTCTCACACTCTCGCTCTCTCTCTCTCTCTCGCTCTCTCTCTCTCTCGCACTCTCACACTCTGTCTCTCTCGCACTCTGGCTCTCTCTCGCACTCTCACACTGTCTCTCTCTCGCACTCTGGCTCTCTCTCCCACTCTCGCACTGTCTCTCTCTCTCTCTCGCACTCTGGCTCTCTCTCTCTCGCACTCTGTCTCTCACTTGCACTCGCACTCTGTCTCTCTCTCGCACTCTCATACTCTGTCTCTCTCGCACTCTGGCTCTCTCTCGCACTCTCACACTGTCTCGCTCTCGCACTCTGGCTCTCTCTCGCACTCTCGCACTGTCTCTCTCTCTCTCGCACTCTGGCTCTCTCTCTCTCGCACTCTGTCTCTCACTTGCACTCGCACTCTGTCTCTCTCTCGCACTCTGTGTGTCTCACTCTGTGTGTCTCACTCTCGCGCTCTGTCTCAATCTCGCACTCTGTCCCTCTCTCTCGCGCTCTCGCTCTCTCTCTCGCACTTTCGCTCTCTCTCTCGCACTCTCGCTCTCTCTCTCGCACTCTCGCTCTCTCTCTCGCACTGTCGCTCTGTCTCTCTCTCTCTCTCGCACTCTCGCTCTGTCTCTCTCTCTCTCGCACTCTCGCTCTCTCTTGCATTCTGTCTCTCTCTCTCACACTCGCACTCTGTCTCTCTCGCACTCTGTCTCTCTCGCACTCGCATTCTTGCACTCTGTCTCTCTCTCGCACTGTCTCTCTCTCTCACGCTCTCTCTCTCGCACTCTTGCGCTCTCTCTCTCACGCTCTCACTCTCTCTCTCTCTCGCACTCTCACATTGTCTCGCACTCTGGCTCTCTCTCGCACTCTCGCACTGTCTCTCTCTCTCGCACTCTGTCTCTCTCTCTCTCGCACTCTGTCTCTCTCTCTCTCGCACTCTGTCTCTCTCTCTCTCGCACTCTGTCTCTCTCTCTCTCGCACTCTGTCTCTCTCTCGCACTCTTGCACTCTTTCTCTCTCTCGCACTGTCACACTCTGTCTCTCTCGCACTCTGTCTCTCTCGCACTCTGTCTCTCTCGCGCTCTGTCTCTCTCGCACTCTGTCTCTCTCGCACTCTGTCTCTCTAGCACTCTGTCTCTCTCGCACTCTGTCTCTCTCGCACTCTGTCTCTCTCGCACTCTCGCACTCTCTCGCACTCTCGCTCTCTCTCTCGCACTCTGTCTCTCTTTCGCACTCTGTCTCTCTCTTGCACTCTGTCTCTCTCTCGCACTCTTGCGCTCTCTCTCACTCTCGCTCTCTCGCTCTCATTCTGTCTCTCGCACTCTCACACTCTGTCTCTCTCGCACTCTCACCCTGTCTCTCTCTCTCTCGCTCTCTGTCTCTCTCTCGCACTCAGTCTCTCTCTCGCACTCTGTCTCTCTCTCGCACTCAGTCTCTCTCTCTCTCGCACTCAGTCTCTCTCTCTCTCGCACTCAGTCTCTCTCTCTCTCGCACTCTGTCGCTCTCTCTCGCACTCTTGCACTCTCTATCGCACTCTCGCACTCTCTCGCACTCTCGCTCTCTCTCTCGCACTCTGTCTCTCTTTCGCACTCTGTCTCTCTCTTGCACTCTGTCTCTCTCTCGCACTCTTGCGCTCTCTCTCACTCTCGCTCTCTCGCTCTCATTCTGTCTCTCGCACTCTCACACTCTGTCTCTCTCGCACTCTCACCCTGTCTCTCTCTCTCTCGCTCTCTGTCTCTCTCTCGCACTCAGTCTCTCTCTCGCACTCTGTCTCTCTCTCGCACTCAGTCTCTCTCTCTCTCGCACTCTCTCTCTCGCACTCTCGCACTCTGTCTCTCTCTCTCACACTCTCGCACTCTGTCTCTCTCTCGCGTTCTGTGTGTCTCACTCTGTGTGTCTCACTCTGTGTCTCACTCTTTGTGTCTCACTCTGTGTTTCTCACTCTCGCACTCTGTCTCACTCTTGCACTCTGTCTCTCTCACGCTCTCTCTCTGTCGCACTCTTGCGCTCTCTCTCTCACACTCTCGCTCTCTCTCTCTCTCGCTCTCTCTCTCTCTCGCACTCTCACACTCTGTCTCTCTCGCACTCTGGCTCTCTCTCGCACTCTCACACTGTCTCTCTCTCGCACTCTGGCTCTCTCTCCCACTCTCGCACTGTCTCTCTCTCTCTCTCGCACTCTGGCTCTCTCTCTCTCGCACTCTGTCTCTCACTTGCACTCGCACTCTGTCTCTCTCTCGCACTCTCATACTCTGTCTCTCTCGCACTCTGGCTCTCTCTCGCACTCTCACACTGTCTCGCTCTCGCACTCTGGCTCTCTCTCGCACTCTCGCACTGTCTCTCTCTCTCTCGCACTCTGGCTCTCTCTCTCTCGCACTCTGTCTCTCACTTGCACTCGCATTCTGTCTCTCTCTCGCACTCTGTGTGTCTCACTCTGTGTGTCTCACTCTCGCGCTCTGTCTCAATCTCGCACTCTGTCCCTCTCTCTCGCGCTCTCGCTCTCTCTCTCGCACTTTCGCTCTCTCTCTCGCACTCTCGCTCTCTCTCTCGCACTCTCGCTCTCTCTCTCGCACTGTCGCTCTGTCTCTCTCTCTCTCTCGCACTCTCGCTCTGTCTCTCTCTCTCTCGCACTCTCGCTCTCTCTTGCATTCTGTCTCTCTCTCTCACACTCGCACTCTGTCTCTCTCGCACTCGCACTCTTGCACTCTGTCTCTCTCTCGCACTGTCTCTCTCTCTCACGCTCTCTCTCTCGCACTCTTGCGCTCTCTCTCTCGCTCTCACTCTCTCTCTCTCTCGCACTCTCACATTGTCTCGCACTCTGGCTCTCTCTCGCACTCTCGCACTGTCTCTCTCTCTCGCACTCTGTCTCTCTCTCTCTCGCACTCTGTCTCTCTCTCTCTCGCACTCTGTCTCTCTCTCGCACTCTTGCACTCTTTCTCTCTCTCGCACTCTCACACTCTGTCTCTCTCGCACTCTGTCTCTCTTGCACTCTGTCTCTCTCACACTCTGTCTCTCTCGCACTCTGTCTCTCTCGCACTCTGTCTCTCTCGCACTCTGTCTCTCTCGCGCTCTGTCTCTCTTGCGCTCTGTCTCTTTCGCGCTCTGTCTCTCTCGCGCTCTGTCTCTCTTGCACTCTGTCTCTCTCACGCTCTCTCTCTGTCGCACTCTTGCGCTCTCTCTCTCACACTCTCGCTCTCTCTCGCACTCTCGCTCTCTCTCTCGCACTCTGTCTCTCTTTCGCACTCTGTCTCTCTCTCGCACTCTGTCTCTCTCTCGCACTCTTGCGCTCTCTCTCACTCTCACACTCTCGCTCTCATTCTCTCTCTCGCACTCTCACACTCTGTCTCTCTCGCACTCTCACCCTGTCTCTCTCTCGCTCTCTGTCTCTCTCTCGCACTCAGTCTCTCTCTCGCACTCAGTCTCTCTCTCGCACTCTGTCTCTCTCTCGCATTCAGTCTCTCTCTCGCTCGCACTCAGTCTCTCTCTCGCACTCAGTCTCTCTCTCTCTCGCTCTCAGTCTCTCTCTCTCTCGCACTCAGTCTCTCTCTCGCACTCAGTCTCTCTCTTGCACTCTGTCTCTTCTCGCACTCTGTCTCTCTCACGCTCTCTCTCTGTCGTACTCTTGCGCTCTCTCTCTCACACTCTCGCTCTCTCTTGCACTCTCGCTCTCTCTCTCTCTCGCACTCTGTCTCTCTTTCGCACTCTGTCTCTCTCTCGCATTCTGTCTCTCTCTCGCACTCTGTATCTCTCTCGGACTCTGTCTCTCTCTCGCACTCTGTCTCTCACTCGCACTCAGTCTCTCTCTCGCACTCAGTCTCTCTCTCTCTCACACTCAGTCTCTCTCTCTCTCGCACTCAGTCTCTCTCTCTCTCGCACTCAGTCTCTCTCTCTCTCGCACTCAGTCTCTCTCTCTCTCGCACTCAGTCTCTCTCTCTCTCGCACTCAGTCTCTCTCTCGCACTCTGTCTCTCTCTCGCACTCTCGCACTCTCTCTCTCGCGCTCTAGCACTCTCTCTCTCGCACTCTCGCACTCTGTCTCTCTCGCACTCTCTCTCTCGCACTCTCGCACTCTGTCTCTCTCTCTCACACTCTTGCACTCTGTCTCTCTCTCGCGCTCTGTGTGTCTCACTCTCGCACTCTGTCTCACTCTTTCACTCTGTCTCTCTCACGCTCTCACTCTGTCGCACTCTTGCGCTCTCTCTCTCACACTCTCGCTCTCGCTCTCTCTCTCTCTCGCACTCTCGCTCTCTCTCTCTCACACTCTGTCTCTCACTTGCACTCGCACTCTGTCTCTCTCTCGCACTCTCGCACTCTGTGTGTCTCTCTCTCACACTCTGTCTCACTCTCTCTCGCACTCTGTCTCTCTCTCTCGCACTCTGTCTCTCTCTCTCGCACTCTTGCACTCTCTCGCACTCTCGCACTCTCTCTCTCACTCTCTCTCTCTCGCACTCTCGCACTCTCTCTCTCGCACTCTAGCACTCTCTCTCTCGCACTCTCGCACTTTGTCTCTCTCGCACTCTCTCTCTCGCACTCTCGCACTCTGTCTCTCTCTCTCACACTCTCGCACTCTGTCTCTCTCTCGCGCTCTGTGTGTCTCACTCTGTGTGTCTCACTCTGTGTGTCTCACTCTCGCACTCTGTCTCTCTCACGCTCTCTCTCTGTCGCACTCTTGTGCTCTCTCTCTCACACTCTCGCTCTCGCTCTCTCTCTCTCTCGCACTCTCGCTCTCTCTCTCTCTCGCACTCTCACACTCTGTCTCTCTCGCACTCTGGCTCTCTCTCGCACCCTCACACTGTCTCTCTCTCGCACTCTGGCTCTCTCTCGCACTCTTGCACTGTCTCTCTCTCTCTCGCACTCTAGCTCTCTCTCTCTCGCACTCTGTCTCTCACTTGCACTCGCACTCTGTCTCTCTCTCGCACTTTCACACTCTGTCTCTCTCGCACTCTGGCTCTCTCTCGCACTCTCGCACTGTCTCTCTCTCTCTCGCACTCTGGCTCTCTCTCTCTCGCACTCTGTCTCTCACTTGCACTCGCACTCTGTCTCTCTCTCGCACTCTGTGTGTCTCACTCTGTGTGTCTCACTCTCGCACTCTGTCTCTCTCACGCTCTCTCTCTGTCGCACTCTTGTGCTCTCTCTCTCACACTCTCGCTCTCGCTCTCTCTCTCTCTCGCACTCTCGCTCTCTCTCTCTCTCGCACTCTCACACTCTGTCTCTCTCGCACTCTGGCTCTCTCTCGCACCCTCACACTGTCTCTCTCTCGCACTCTGGCTCTCTCTCGCACTCTTGCACTGTCTCTCTCTCTCTCTCGCACTCTGGCTCTCTCTCTCTCGCACTCTGTCTCTCACTTGCACTCGCACTCTGTCTCTCTCTCGCACTTTCACACTCTGTCTCTCTCGCACTCTGGCTCTCTCTCGCACTCTCGCACTGTCTCTCTCTCTCTCGCACTCTGGCTCTCTCTCTCTCGCACTCTGTCTCTCACTTGCACTCGCACTCTGTCTCTCTCTCGCACTCTGTGTGTCTCACTCTGTGTGTCTCACTCTCGCGCTCTGTCTCAATCTCGCACTCTGTCCCTCTCTCTCGCGCTCTCGCTCTCTCTCTCGCACTCTCGCTCTCTGTCTCGCACTCTCGCTCTCTCTCTCGCACTTTCGCTCTCTCTCTCGCACTCTCTCTCTCTCTCTCTCGCACTCTCGCTCTCTCTCTCGCACTCTCGCTCTGTCTCTCTCTCTCTCTCGCACTCTCGCTCTGTCTCTCTCTCTCTCGCACTCTCGCTCTCTCTTGCATTCTGTCTCTCTCTCTCACACTCGCACTCTGTCTCTCTCGCACTCGGACTCTTGCACTCTGTCTCTCTCGTACTGTCTCTCTCTCTCACGCTCTCTCTCTCGCACTCTTGCGCTCTCTCTCTCACGCTCTCACTCTCTCTCTCTCTCGCACTCTCACACTGTCTCTCTCGCACTCTGGCTCTCTCTTGCACTCTCGCACTGTCTCTCTCTCTCGCACTCTGTCTCTCTCTCTCTCGCACTCTGTCTCTCTCTCTCTCGCACTCTGTCTCTCTCTCGCACTCTTGCACTCTTTCTCTCTCTCGCACTCTCACACTCTGTCTCTCTCGCACTCTGTCTCTCTCACGCTCTCTCTCTGTCACACTCTTGCGCTCTCTCTCTCACACTCTCGCTCTCTCTCGCACTCTCGCTCTCTCTCTCGCACTCTGTCTCTCTTTCGCACTCTGTCTCTCTCTCGCATTCTGTCTCTCTCTCGCACTCTTGCGCTCTCACTCTCGCTCTCTCGCTCTCATTCTCTCTCGCACTCTCGCACTCTGTCTCTCTCGCACTCTCACCCTGTCTCTCTCTCTCTCGCACTTAGTCTCTCTCTCGCACTCAGTCTCTCTCTCGCACTCAGTCTCTCTCTCGCAATCAGTCTCTCTCTCGCACTCAGTCTCTCTCTCTCTTGCACTCAGTCTCTCTCGCACTCAGTCTCTTTCTCGCACTCTGTCTCTCGCACTCTCGCACTCTGTCTCTCTCGTGCTCTGTCTCTTTCGCGCTCTGTCTCTCTCGCGCTCTGTCTCTCTCGCACTCTGTCTCTCTCACGCTCTCTCTCTGTCACACTCTTGCGCTCTCTCTCTCACACTCTCGCTCTCTCTCGCACTCTCGCTCTCTCTCTCGCACTCTGTCTCTCTTTCGCACTCTGTCTCTCTCTCGCATTCTGTCTCTCTCTCGCACTCTTGCGCTCTCACTCTCGCTCTCTCGCTCTCATTCTCTCTCGCACTCTCACACTCTGTCTCTCTCGCACTCTCACCCTGTCTCTCTCTCTCTCGCACTCAGTCTCTCTCTCGCACTCAGTCTCTCTCTCGCACTCAGTCTCTCTCTCGCAATCAGTCTCTCTCTCGCACTCAGTCTCTCTCTCTCTTGCACTCAGTCTCTCTCGCACTCAGTCTCTTTCTCGCACTCTGTCTCTCTCTTTCTCACAATCTGGCTCTCTCTCTCTCGCACCAAGTCTCTCTCTCTCTCGCACTCTGTCTCGCTCTCTCTCGCACTCTGTCTCTCTCTCTCTCACACTCTGTCTCTCTCTTTCTTGCACTCTGTCTCTCTCTCTCTCTCGCACTCTAGCACTCTCTCTCTCGCACTCTCGCTCTCTCTCGCACTCTCGCTCTCTCTCTCTCTCTCGCACTCTGTCTCTCTTTCGCACTCTGTCTCTCTCTCGCATTCTGTCTCTCTCTCGCACTCTGTCTCTCTCTCGCACTCTCGCACTCTCTCTCTCGCACTCTAGCGCTCTCTCTCTCGCACTCGCACACTCTGTCTCTCTCGCACACTCTCTCTCGCACTCTCGCACTCTGTCTCTCTCTCTCACACTCTCGCACTCTGTCTCTCTCTTGCGCTCTGTGTGTCTCACTCTCGCACTCTGTCTCACTCTTACACTCTGTCTCTCTCACGCTCTCTCTCTGGCGCACTCTTGCGCTCTCTCTCTCACACTCTCGCTCTCTCTCTCTCTCGCACTCTCGCTCCCTCTCTCTCTCGCACTCTCACACTCTGTCTCTCTCGCACTCTGGCTCTCTCTCGCACTCTCACACTGTCTCTCTCTCGCACTCTGGCTCTCTCTCGCACTCTTGCACTGTCTCTCTCTCTCTCGCATTCTGGCTCTCTCTCTCTCGCACTCTGTCTCTCACTTGCACTCGCACTCTGTCTCTCTCTCACACTCTCGCACTCTGTGTGTCTCTCTCTCACACTCTGTCTCTCTCTCTCTCGCACTCTGTCTCTCTCTCTCTCGCACTCTGTCTCTCTCTCTCGCACTCTTGCACTCTCTCTCGCACTCTCTCACTCTCTCTCGCACTCTGTCTCTCTCTCTCTCGCACTCTGTCTCTCTCTCTCTCGCACTCTGTCTCTCTCTCGTACTCTGTCTCTCTCGCACTCTGTTTTTCTCACACTCTATCTCTCTTGCACTCTGTGTGTCTCTCTCTCGCACTCTGTCTCTCTCTCGCACTCTGTGTGTCTCTCTCTCGCACTCTGTGTGTCTCACTCTCGCACTCTGTCTCAATCTCGCACTCTGTCCCTCTCTCTCGCACTCTCGATCTCTCTCTCGCACTCTCGCTCTCTCTGGCTCTCTCGCTCTCTCTCGCACTCTCACACTCTGTCTCTCTCGCACTCTGGCTCTCTCTCGCACTCTCACACTGTCTCTCTCTCGCACTCTGGCTCTCTCTCGCACTCTCGCACTGTCTCTCTCTCTCTCGCACTCTGGCTCTCTCTCTCTCGCACTCTGACTCTCACTTGCACTCGCAATCTGTCTCTCTCTCGCACTCTGTCCCTCTCTCTCGCACTCTCGCTCTCTTTCTCGCACTCTCGCTCTCTCTCGCACTCTTGCTCTCTCTCGCACTCTCGCTCTCTCTCGCACTCTCGCTCTCTCTCTCGCACTCTTGCTCTCTCTCTCTCTTGCACTCTCACACTCTGTCTCTCTCGCACTCTGGCTCTCTCTCGCACTCTCACACTGTCTCTCTCTCACACTCTGGCTCTCTCTCGCACTCTGGCACTGTCTCTCTCTCTCTCGCACTCTGGCTCTCTCTCTCTCGCACTCTGTCTCTCACTTGCACTCGCACTCTGTCTCTCTCTCGCACTCTCGCACTCTGTGTGTCTCTCTCTCACACTCTGTCTCTCTCTCTCTCGCACTCTGGCTCTCTCTCTCTCGCACTCTGTCTCTCTCTCGCACTCTGTGTGTCTCACTCTGTGTGTCTCACTCTCGCGCCCTGTCTCAATCTCGCACTCTGTCCCTCTCTCTCGTGCTCTCGCTCTCTCTCTCGCACTCTCGCTCTCTGTCTCGCACTCTCGCTCTCTCTCTCGCACTTTCGCTCTCTCTCTCGCACTCTCTCTCTCTCTCTCGCACTCTCGCTCTCTCTCTCGCACTGTCGCTCTGTCTCTCTCTCTCTCTCGCACTCTCGCTCTGTCTCTCTCTCTCTCGCACTCTCGCTCTCTCTTGCATTCTGTCTCTCTCTCTCACACTCGCACTCTGTCTCTCTCGCACTCGCACTCTTGCACTCTGTCTCTCTCTCGTACTGTCTCTCTCTCTCACGCTCTCTCTCTCGCACTCTTGCGCTCTCTCTCTCACGCTCTCACTCTCTCTCTCTCTCGCACTCTCACACTGTCTCTCTCGCACTCTGGCTCTCTCTTGCACTCTCGCACTGTCTCTCTCTCTCGCACTCTGTCTCTCTCTCTCTCGCACTCTGTCTCTCTCTCTCTCGCACTCTGTCTCTCTCTCGCACTCTTGCACTTTTTCTCTCTCTCGCACTCTCACACTCTGTCTCTCTCGCACTCTGTCTCTCTCACACTCTGTTTCTCTCGCACTCTGTCTCTCTCGCACTCTGTCTCTCTCGCACTCTGTCTCTCTCGCACTCTCGCACTCTGTCTCTCTCGTGCTCTGTCTCTTTCGCGCTCTGTCTCTCTCGCGCTCTGTCTCTCTCGCACTCTGTCTCTCTCGCACTCTGTCTCTCTCGCACTCTCGCTCTCTCTCTCGCACTGTCGCTCTGTCTCTCTCTCTCTCTCGCACTCTCGCTCTGTCTCTCTCTCTCTCGCACTCTCGCTCTCTCTTGCATTCTGTCTCTCTCTCTCTCACTCGCACTCTGTCTCTCTCGCACTCTGTCTCT
This sequence comes from Cetorhinus maximus, assembly GCF_964194155.1. Classification (NCBI taxonomy): domain Eukaryota; kingdom Metazoa; phylum Chordata; class Chondrichthyes; order Lamniformes; family Cetorhinidae; genus Cetorhinus; species Cetorhinus maximus. Next base: position 19,887 of record NW_027597801.1, on the reverse strand, counting down.
CTCGCACTCGCATTCTTGCACTCTGTCTCTCTCTCGCACTGTCTCTCTCTCTCACGCTCTCTCTCTCGCACTCTTGCGCTCTCTCTCTCACGCTCTCACTCTCTCTCTCTCTCGCACTCTCACATTGTCTCGCACTCTGGCTCTCTCTCGCACTCTCGCACTGTCTCTCTCTCTCGCACTCTGTCTCTCTCTCTCTCGCACTCTGTCTCTCTCTCTCTCGCACTCTGTCTCTCTCTCTCTCGCACTCTGTCTCTCTCTCTCTCGCACTCTGTCTCTCTCTCGCACTCTTGCACTCTTTACCTCTCTCGCACTGTCACACTCTGTCTCTCTCGCACTCTGTCTCTCTCGCACTCTGTCTCTCTCGCGCTCTGTCTCTCTCGCACTCTGTCTCTCTCGCACTCTGTCTCTCTAGCACTCTGTCTCTCTCGCACTCTGTCTCTCTCGCACTCTGTCTCTCTCGCACTCTCGCACTCTCGCTCTCTCTCTCGCACTCTGTCTCTCTTTCGCACTCTGTCTCTCTCTTGCACTCTGTCTCTCTCTCGCACTCTTGCGCTCTCTCTCACTCTCGCTCTCTCGCTCTCATTCTGTCTCTCGCACTCTCACACTCTGTCTCTCTCGCACTCTCACCCTGTCTCTCTCTCTCTCGCTCTCTGTCTCTCTCTCGCACTCAGTCTCTCTCTCTCTCGCACTCAGTCTCTCTCTCTCTCGCACTCAGTCTCTCTCTCTCTCGCACTCTGTCGCTCTCTCTCGCACTCTTGCACTCTCTATCGCACTCTCGCACTCTCTCGCACTCTCGCTCTCTCTCTCGCACTCTGTCTCTCTTTCGCACTCTGTCTCTCTCTTGCACTCTGTCTCTCTCTCGCACTCTTGCGCTCTCTCTCACTCTCGCTCTCTCGCTCTCATTCTGTCTCTCGCACTCTCACACTCTGTCTCTCTCGCACTCTCACCCTGTCTCTCTCTCTCTCGCTCTCTGTCTCTCTCTCGCACTCAGTCTCTCTCTCTCTCGCACTCTCTCTCTCGCACTCTCGCACTCTGTCTCTCTCTCTCACACTCTCGCACTCTGTCTCTCTCTCGCGTTCTGTGTGTCTCACTCTGTGTGTCTCACTCTGTGTCTCACTCTTTGTGTCTCACTCTGTGTTTCTCACTCTCGCACTCTGTCTCACTCTTGCACTCTGTCTCTCTCACGCTCTCTCTCTGTCGCACTCTTGCGCTCTCTCTCTCACACTCTCGCTCTCTCTCTCTCTCGCTCTCTCTCTCTCTCGCACTCTCACACTCTGTCTCTCTCGCACTCTGGCTCTCTCTCGCACTCTCACACTGTCTCTCTCTCGCACTCTGGCTCTCTCTCCCACTCTCGCACTGTCTCTCTCTCTCTCTCGCACTCTGGCTCTCTCTCTCTCGCACTCTGTCTCTCACTTGCACTCGCACTCTGTCTCTCTCTCGCACTCTCATACTCTGTCTCTCTCGCACTCTGGCTCTCTCTCGCACTCTCACACTGTCTCGCTCTCGCACTCTGGCTCTCTCTCGCACTCTCGCACTGTCTCTCTCTCTCTCGCACTCTGGCTCTCTCTCTCTCGCACTCTGTCTCTCACTTGCACTCGCACTCTGTCTCTCTCTCGCACTCTGTGTGTCTCACTCTGTGTGTCTCACTCTCGCGCTCTGTCTCAATCTCGCACTCTGTCCCTCTCTCTCGCGCTCTCGCTCTCTCTCTCGCACTTTCGCTCTCTCTCTCGCACTCTCGCTCTCTCTCTCGCACTCTCGCTCTCTCTCTCGCACTGTCGCTCTGTCTCTCTCTCTCTCTCGCACTCTCGCTCTGTCTCTCTCTCTCTCGCACTCTCGCTCTCTCTTGCATTCTGTCTCTCTCTCTCACACTCGCACTCTGTCTCTCTCGCACTCGCACTCTTGCACTCTGTCTCTCTCTCGCACTGTGTCTCTCTCTCACGCTCTCTCTCTCGCACTCTTGCGCTCTCTCTCTCGCTCTCACTCTCTCTCTCTCTCGCACTCTCACATTGTCTCGCACTCTGGCTCTCTCTCGCACTCTCGCACTGTCTCTCTCTCTCGCACTCTGTCTCTCTCTCTCTCGCACTCTGTCTCTCTCTCTCTCGCACTCTGTCTCTCTCTCGCACTCTTGCACTCTTTCTCTCTCTCGCACTCTCACACTCTGTCTCTCTCGCACTCTGTCTCTCTTGCACTCTGTCTCTCTCACACTCTGTCTCTCTCGCACTCTGTCTCTCTCGCACTCTGTCTCTCTCGCACTCTGTCTCTCTCGCGCTCTGTCTCTCTTGCGCTCTGTCTCTTTCGCGCTCTGTCTCTCTCGCGCTCTGTCTCTCTTGCACTCTGTCTCTCTCACGCTCTCTCTCTGTCGCACTCTTGCGCTCTCTCTCTCACACTCTCGCTCTCTCTCGCACTCTCGCTCTCTCTCTCGCACTCTGTCTCTCTTTCGCACTCTGTCTCTCTCTCGCACTCTGTCTCTCTCTCGCACTCTTGCGCTCTCTCTCACTCTCGCACTCTCGCTCTCATTCTCTCTCTCGCACTCTCACACTCTGTCTCTCTCGCACTCTCACCCTGTCTCTCTCTCGCTCTCTGTCTCTCTCTCGCACTCAGTCTCTCTCTCGCACTCAGTCTCTCTCTCGCACTCTGTCTCTCTCTCGCATTCAGTCTCTCTCTCGCTCGCACTCAGTCTCTCTCTCGCACTCAGTCTCTCTCTCTCTCGCTCTCAGTCTCTCTCTCTCTCGCACTCAGTCTCTCTCTTGCACTCTGTCTCTTCTCGCACTCTGTCTCTCTCACGCTCTCTCTCTGTCGTACTCTTGCGCTCTCTCTCTCACACTCTCGCTCTCTCTTGCACTCTCGCTCTCTCTCTCTCTCGCACTCTGTCTCTCTTTCGCACTCTGTCTCTCTCTCGCATTCTGTCTCTCTCTCGCACTCTGTATCTCTCTCGGACTCTGTCTCTCTCTCGCACTCTGTCTCTCACTCGCACTCAGTCTCTCTCTCGCACTCAGTCTCTCTCTCTCTCACACTCAGTCTCTCTCTCTCTCGCACTCAGTCTCTCTCTCTCTCGCACTCAGTCTCTCTCTCTCTCGCACTCAGTCTCTCTCTCTCTCGCACTCAGTCTCTCTCTCTCTCGCACTCAGTCTCTCTCTCGCACTCTGTCTCTCTCTCTCTCGCACTCTGTCTCTCTCTCGCACTCTCGCACTCTCTCTCTCGCGCTCTAGCACTCTCTCTCTCGCACTCTCGCTCTCTCTCGCACTCTCGCTCTCTCTCTCGCACTCTTGCTCTCTCTCTCTCTTGCACTCTCACACTCTGTCTCTCTCGCACTCTGGCTCTCTCTCGCACTCTCACACTGTCTCTCTCTCACACTCTGGCTCTCTCTCGCACTCTGGCACTGTCTCTCTCTCTCTCGCACTCTGGCTCTCTCTCTCTCGCACTCTGTCTCTCACTTGCACTCGCACTCTGTCTCTCTCTCGCACTCTCGCACTCTGTGTGTCTCTCTCTCACACTCTGTCTCTCTCTCTCTCGCACTCTGGCTCTCTCTCTCTCGCACTCTGTCTCTCTCTCGCACTCTGTGTGTCTCACTCTGTGTGTCTCACTCTCGCGCCCTGTCTCAATCTCGCACTCTGTCCCTCTCTCTCGTGCTCTCGCTCTCTCTCTCGCACTCTCGCTCTCTGTCTCGCACTCTCGCTCTCTCTCTCGCACTTTCGCTCTCTCTCTCGCACTCTCTCTCTCTCTCTCGCACTCTCGCTCTCTCTCTCGCACTGTCGCTCTGTCTCTCTCTCTCTCTCGCACTCTCGCTCTGTCTCTCTCTCTCTCGCACTCTCGCTCTCTCTTGCATTCTGTCTCTCTCTCTCACACTCGCACTCTGTCTCTCTCGCACTCGCACTCTTGCACTCTGTCTCTCTCTCGTACTGTCTCTCTCTCTCACGCTCTCTCTCTCGCACTCTTGCGCTCTCTCTCTCACGCTCTCACTCTCTCTCTCTCTCGCACTCTCACACTGTCTCTCTCGCACTCTGGCTCTCTCTTGCACTCTCGCACTGTCTCTCTCTCTCGCACTCTGTCTCTCTCTCTCTCGCACTCTGTCTCTCTCTCTCTCGCACTCTGTCTCTCTCTCGCACTCTTGCACTTTTTCTCTCTCTCGCACTCTCACACTCTGTCTCTCTCGCACTCTGTCTCTCTCACACTCTGTTTCTCTCGCACTCTGTCTCTCTCGCACTCTGTCTCTCTCGCACTCTGTCTCTCTCGCACTCTCGCACTCTGTCTCTCTCGTGCTCTGTCTCTTTCGCGCTCTGTCTCTCTCGCGCTCTGTCTCTCTCGCACTCTGTCTCTCTCGCACTCTGTCTCTCTCGCACTCTCGCTCTCTCTCTCGCACTGTCGCTCTGTCTCTCTCTCTCTCTCGCACTCTCGCTCTGTCTCTCTCTCTCTCGCACTCTCGCACTCTCTTGCATTCTGTCTCTCTCTCTCTCACTCGCACTCTGTCTCTCTCGCACTCTGTCTCTCTCGCACTCGCATTCTTGCACTCTGTCTCTCTCTCGCACTGTCTCTCTCTCTCACGCTCTCTCTCTCGCACTCTTGCGCTCTCTCTCTCACGCTCTCACTCTCTCTCTCTCTCGCACTCTCACATTGTCTCGCACTCTGGCTCTCTCTCGCACTCTCGCACTGTCTCTCTCTCTCGCACTCTGTCTCTCTCTCTCTCGCACTCTGTCTCTCTCTCTCTCGCACTCTGTCTCTCTCTCTCTCGCACTCTGTCTCTCTCTCTCTCGCACTCTGTCTCTCTCTCGCACTCTTGCACTCTTTACCTCTCTCGCACTGTCACACTCTGTCTCTCTCGCACTCTGTCTCTCTCGCACTCTGTCTCTCTCGCGCTCTGTCTCTCTCGCACTCTGTCTCTCTCGCACTCTGTCTCTCTAGCACTCTGTCTCTCTCGCACTCTGTCTCTCTCGCACTCTGTCTCTCTCGCACTCTCGCACTCTCGCTCTCTCTCTCGCACTCTGTCTCTCTTTCGCACTCTGTCTCTCTCTTGCACTCTGTCTCTCTCTCGCACTCTTGCGCTCTCTCTCACTCTCGCTCTCTCGCTCTCATTCTGTCTCTCGCACTCTCACACTCTGTCTCTCTCGCACTCTCACCCTGTCTCTCTCTCTCTCGCTCTCTGTCTCTCTCTCGCACTCAGTCTCTCTCTCGCACTCTGTCTCTCTCTCGCACTCAGTCACTCTCTCTCTCGCACTCAGTCTCTCTCTCTCTCGCACTCAGTCTCTCTCTCTCTCGCACTCTGTCGCTCTCTCTCGCACTCTTGCACTCTCTATCGCACTCTCGCACTCTCTCGCACTCTCGCTCTCTCTCTCGCACTCTGTCTCTCTTTCGCACTCTGTCTCTCTCTTGCACTCTGTCTCTCTCTCGCACTCTTGCGCTCTCTCTCACTCTCGCTCTCTCGCTCTCATTCTGTCTCTCGCACTCTCACACTCTGTCTCTCTCGCACTCTCACCCTGTCTCTCTCTCTCTCGCTCTCTGTCTCTCTCTCGCACTCAGTCTCTCTCTCTCTCGCACTCTCTCTCTCGCACTCTCGCACTCTGTCTCTCTCTCTCACACTCTCGCACTCTGTCTCTCTCTCGCGTTCTGTGTGTCTCACTCTGTGTGTCTCACTCTGTGTCTCACTCTTTGTGTCTCACTCTGTGTTTCTCACTCTCGCACTCTGTCTCACTCTTGCACTCTGTCTCTCTCACGCTCTCTCTCTGTCGCACTCTTGCGCTCTCTCTCTCACACTCTCGCTCTCTCTCTCTCTCGCTCTCTCTCTCTCTCGCACTCTCACACTCTGTCTCTCTCGCACTCTGGCTCTCTCTCGCACTCTCACACTGTCTCTCTCTCGCACTCTGGCTCTCTCTCCCACTCTCGCACTGTCTCTCTCTCTCTCTCGCACTCTGGCTCTCTCTCTCTCGCACTCTGTCTCTCACTTGCACTCGCACTCTGTCTCTCTCTCGCACTCTCATACTCTGTCTCTCTCGCACTCTGGCTCTCTCTCGCACTCTCACACTGTCTCGCTCTCGCACTCTGGCTCTCTCTCGCACTCTCGCACTGTCTCTCTCTCTCTCGCACTCTGGCTCTCTCTCTCTCGCACTCTGTCTCTCACTTGCACTCGCACTCTGTCTCTCTCTCGCACTCTGTGTGTCTCACTCTGTGTGTCTCACTCTCGCGCTCTGTCTCAATCTCGCACTCTGTCCCTCTCTCTCGCGCTCTTGCTCTCTCTCTCGCACTTTCGCTCTCTCTCTCGCACTCTCGCTCTCTCTCTCGCACTCTCGCTCTCTCTCTCGCACTGTCGCTCTGTCTCTCTCTCTCTCTCGCACTCTCGCTCTGTCTCTCTCTCTCTCGCACTCTCGCTCTCTCTTGCATTCTGTCTCTCTCTCTCACACTCGCACTCTGTCTCTCTCGCACTCGCACTCTTGCACTCTGTCTCTCTCTCGCACTGTGTCTCTCTCTCACGCTCTCTCTCTCGCACTCTTGCGCTCTCTCTCTCGCTCTCACTCTCTCTCTCTCTCGCACTCTCACATTGTCTCGCACTCTGGCTCTCTCTCGCACTCTCGCACTGTCTCTCTCTCTCGCACTCTGTCTCTCTCTCTCTCGCACTCTGTCTCTCTCTCTCTCGCACTCTGTCTCTCTCTCGCACTCTTGCACTCTTTCTCTCTCTCGCACTCTCACACTCTGTCTCTCTCGCACTCTGTCTCTCTTGCACTCTGTCTCTCTCACACTCTGTCTCTCTCGCACTCTGTCTCTCTCGCACTCTGTCTCTCTCGCACTCTGTCTCTCTCGCGCTCTGTCTCTCTTGCGCTCTGTCTCTTTCGCGCTCTGTCTCTCTCGCGCTCTGTCTCTCTTGCACTCTGTCTCTCTCACGCTCTCTCTCTGTCGCACTCTTGCGCTCTCTCTCTCACACTCTCGCTCTCTCTCGCACTCTCGCTCTCTCTCTCGCACTCTGTCTCTCTTTCGCACTCTGTCTCTCTCTCGCACTCTGTCTCTCTCTCGCACTCTTGCGCTCTCTCTCACTCTCGCACTCTCGCTCTCATTCTCTCTCTCGCACTCTCACACTCTGTCTCTCTCGCACTCTCACCCTGTCTCTCTCTCGCTCTCTGTCTCTCTCTCGCACTCAGTCTCTCTCTCGCACTCAGTCTCTCGCTCGCACTCAGTCTCTCTCTCGCACTCAGTCTCTCTCTCTCTCGCTCTCAGTCTCTCTCTCTCTCGCACTCAGTCTCTCTCTCGCACTCAGTCTCTCTCTTGCACTCTGTCTCTTCTCGCACTCTGTCTCTCTCACGCTCTCTCTCTGTCGTACTCTTGCGCTCTCTCTCTCACACTCTCGCTCTCTCTTGCACTCTCGCTCTCTCTCTCTCTCGCACTCTGTCTCTCTTTCGCACTCTGTCTCTCTCTCGCATTCTGTCTCTCTCTCGCACTCTGTATCTCTCTCGGACTCTGTCTCTCTCTCGCACTCTGTCTCTCACTCGCACTCAGTCTCTCTCTCGCACTCAGTCTCTCTCTCTCTCACACTCAGTCTCTCTCTCTCTCGCACTCAGTCTCTCTCTCTCTCGCACTCAGTCTCTCTCTCTCTCGCACTCAGTCTCTCTCTCTCTCGCACTCAGTCTCTCTCTCTCTCGCACTCAGTCTCTCTCTCGCACTCTGTCTCTCTCTCTCTCGCACTCTGTCTCTCTCTCGCACTCTCGCACTCTCTCTCTCGCGCTCTAGCACTCTCTCTCTCGCACTCTCGCACTCTGTCTCTCTCGCACTCTCTCTCTCGCACTCTCGCACTCTGTCTCTCTCTCTCACACTCTTGCACTCTGTCTCTCTCTCGCGCTCTGTGTGTCTCACTCTCGCACTCTGTCTCACTCTTTCACTCTGTCTCTCTCACGCTCTCACTCTGTCGCACTCTTGCGCTCTCTCTCTCACACTCTCGCTCTCGCTCTCTCTCTCTCTCGCACTCTCGCTCTCTCTCTCTCGCACTCTGTCTCTCACTTGCACTCGCACTCTGTCTCTCTCTCGCACTCTCGCACTCTGTGTGTCTCTCTCTCACACTCTGTCTCACTCTCTCTCGCACTCTGTCTCTCTCTCTCTCGCACTCTGTCTCTCTCTCTCGCACTCTTGCCCTCTCTCTCTCGCACTCTCGCACTCTCTCTCTCACTCTCTCTCTCTCGCACTCTGTCTCTCTCTCGCACTCTCGCACTCTCTCTCTCGCACTCTAACACTCTCTCTCTCGCACTCTCGCACTTTGTCTCTCTCGCACTCTCTCTCTCGCACTCTCGCACTCTGTCTCTCTCTCTCACACTCTCGCACTCTGTCTCTCTCTCGCGCTCTGTGTGTCTCACTCTGTGTGTCTCACTCTGTGTGTCTCACTCTCGCACTCTGTCTCTCTCACGCTCTCTCTCTGTCGCACTCTTGTGCTCTCTCTCTCACACTCTCGCTCTCGCTCTCTCTCTCTCTCGCACTCTCGCTCTCTCTCTCTCTCGCACTCTCACACTCTGTCTCTCTCGCACTCTGGCTCTCTCTCGCACCCTCACACTGTCTCTCTCTCGCACTCTGGCTCTCTCTCGCACTCTTGCACTGTCTCTCTCTCTCTCTCGCACTCTGGCTCTCTCTCTCTCGCACTCTGTCTCTCACTTGCACTCGCACTCTGTCTCTCTCTCGCACTTTCACACTCTGTCTCTCTCGCACTCTGGCTCTCTCTCGCACTCTCGCACTGTCTCTCTCTCTCTCGCACTCTGGCTCTCTCTCTCTCGCACTCTGTCTCTCACTTGCACTCGCACTCTGTCTCTCTCTCGCACTCTGTGTGTCTCACTCTGTGTGTCTCACTCTCGCGCTCTGTCTCAATCTCGCACTCTGTCCCTCTCTCTCGCGCTCTCGCTCTCTCTCTCGCACTCTCGCTCTCTGTCTCGCACTCTCGCTCTCTCTCTCGCACTTTCGCTCTCTCTCTCGCACTCTCTCTCTCTCTCTCGCACTCTCGCTCTCTCTCTCGCACTCTCGCTCTGTCTCTCTCTCTCTCTCGCACTCTCGCTCTGTCTCTCTCTCTCTCGCACTCTCGCTCTCTCTTGCATTCTGTCTCTCTCTCTCACACTCGCACTCTGTCTCTCTCGCACTCGGACTCTTGCACTCTGTCTCTCTCGTACTGTCTCTCTCTCTCACGCTCTCTCTCTCGCACTCTTGCGCTGTCTCTCTCACGCTCTCACTCTCTCTCTCTCTCGCACTCTCACACTGTCTCTCTCGCACTCTGGCTCTCTCTTGCACTCTCGCACTGTCTCTCTCTCTCGCACTCTGTCTCTCTCTCTCTCGCACTCTGTCTCTCTCACGCTCTCTCTCTGTCACACTCTTGCGCTCTCTCTCTCACACTCTCGCTCTCTCTCGCACTCTCGCTCTCTCTCTCGCACTCTGTCTCTCTTTCGCACTCTGTCTCTCTCTCGCATTCTGTCTCTCTCTCGCACTCTTGCGCTCTCACTCTCGCTCTCTCGCTCTCATTCTCTCTCGCACTCTCGCACTCTGTCTCTCTCGCACTCTCACCCTGTCTCTCTCTCTCTCGCACTCAGTCTCTCTCTCGCACTCAGTCTCTCTCTCGCAATCAGTCTCTCTCTCGCACTCAGTCTCTCTCTCTCTTGCACTCAGTCTCTCTCGCACTCAGTCTCTTTCTCGCACTCTGTCTCTCTCGCACTCTCGCACTCTGTCTCTCTCGTGCTCTGTCTCTTTCGCGCTCTGTCTCTCTCGCGCTCTGTCTCTCTCGCACTCTGTCTCTCTCACGCTCTCTCTCTGTCACACTCTTGCGCTCTCTCTCTCACACTCTCGCTCTCTCTCGCACTCTCGCTCTCTCTCTCGCACTCTGTCTCTCTTTCGCACTCTGTCTCTCTCTCGCATTCTGTCTCTCTCTCGCACTCTTGCGCTCTCACTCTCGCTCTCTCGCTCTCATTCTCTCTCGCACTCTCACACTCTGTCTCTCTCGCACTCTCACCCTGTCTCTCTCTCTCTCGCATTCAGTCTCTCTCTCGCAATCAGTCTCTCTCTCGCACTCAGTCTCTCTCTCTCTTGCACTCAGTCTCTCTCGCACTCAGTCTCTTTCTCGCACTCTGTCTCTCTCTTTCTCACAATCTGGCTCTCTCTCTCTCGCACCAAGTCTCTCTCTCTCTCGCACTCTGTCTCGCTCTCTCTCGCACTCTGTCTCTCTCTCTCTCACACTCTGTCTCTCTCTTTCTTGCACTCTGTCTCTCTCTCTCTCTCGCACTCTAGCACTCTCTCTCTCGCACTCTCGCTCTCTCTCGCACTCTCGCTCTCTCTCTCTCTCTCGCACTCTGTCTCTCTTTCGCACTCTGTCTCTCTCTCGCATTCTGTCTCTCTCTCGCACTCTGTCTCTCTCTCGCACTCTCGCACTCTCTCTCTCGCACTCTAGTGCTCTCTCTCTCGCACTCTCGCACTCTGTCTCTCTCGCACACTCTCTCTCGCACTCTCGCACTCTGTCTCTCTCTCTCACACTCTCGCACTCTGTCTCTCTCTTGCGCTCTGTGTGTCTCACTCTCGCACTCTGTCTCACTCTTACACTCTGTCTCTCTCATGCTCTCTCTCTGTCGCACTCTTGCGCTCTCTCTCTCACACTCTCGCTCTCGCTCTCTCTCTCTCTCGCACTCTCGCTCCCTCTCTCTCTCGCACTCTCACACTCTGTCTCTCTCGCACTCTGGCTCTCTCTCGCACTCTCACACTGTCTCTCTCTCGCACTCTGGCTCTCTCTCGCACTCTTGCACTGTCTCTCTCTCTCTCGCATTCTGGCTCTCTCTCTCCCGCACTCTGTCTCTCACTTGCACTCGCACTCTGTCTCTCTCTCACACTCTCGCACTCTGTGTGTCTCTCTCTCACACTCTGTCTCTCTCTCTCTCGCACTCTGTCTCTCTCTCTCTCGCACTCTGTCTCTCTCTCTCGCACTCTTGCACTCTCTCTCGCACTCTCGCACTCTCTCACTCTCTCTCGCACTCTGTCTCTCTCTCTCTCGCACTCTGTCTCTCTCTCTCTCGCACTCTGTCTCTCTCTCGCACTCTGTCTCTCTCGCACTCTTGCACTCTCTCTCTTGCACTCTCGCACTCTCTCTCTCTCTCTCTCTCGCACTCGCACTCTGTCTCTCTCTCGTACTCTGTCTCTCTCGCACTCTGTTTTTCTCACACTCTATCTCTCTTGCACTCTGTGTGTCTCTCTCTCGCACTCTGTCTCTCTCTCGCACTCTGTGTGTCTCTCTCTCGCACTCTGTGTGTCTCACTCTCGCACTCTGTCTCAATCTCGCACTCTGTCCCTCTCTCTCGCACTCTCGATCTCTCTCTCGCACTCTCGCTCTCTCTGGCTCTCTCGCTCTCTCTCGCACTCTCACACTCTGTCTCTCTCGCACTCTGGCTCTCTCTCGCACTCTCACACTGTCTCTCTCTCGCACTCTGGCTCTCTCTCGCACTCTCGCACTGTCTCTCTCTCTCTCGCACTCTGGCTCTCTCTCTCTCGCACTCTGACTCTCACTTGCACTCGCAATCTGTCTCTCTCTCGCACTCTGTCCCTCTCTCTCGCACTCTCGCTCTCTTTCTCGCACTCTCGCTCTCTCTCGCACTCTTGCTCTCTCTCGCACTCTCGCTCTCTCTCGCACTCTCGCTCTCTCTCTCGCACTCTCGCTCTCTCTCTCTCTTGCACTCTCACACTCTGTCTCTCTCGCACTCTGGCTCTCTCTCGCACTCTCACACTGTCTCTCTCTCGCACTCTGCTTCTCTCTCGCACTCTCGCACTGTCTCTCTCTCTCTCGCACTCTGGCTCTCTCTCTCTCGCACTCTGACTCTCACTTGCACTCGCAATCTGTCTCTCTCTCGCACTCTCGCACTCTGTGTGTCTCTCTCTCACACTCTGTCTCTCTCTCTCGCACTCTGTCTCTCTCTCTCTCGCACTCTGTCTCTCTCTCTCGCACTCTTGCACTCTCTCTCGCCCTCTCGCACTCTCTCTCTCACTCTCTCTCTCTCGCACTCTGTCTCTCTCTCTCTCGCACTCTGTCTCTCTCTCTCTCGCACTCTCTCTCTCGCACTCTAGCACTCTCTCTCTCGCACTCTCGCACTCTGTCTCTCTCGCACTCTCTCTCCTCGCACTCTGTCTCTCTCTCTCACACTCTCGCACTCTGTCTCTCTCTCGCGCTCTGTGTGTCTCACTCTGTGTGTCTCACTCTGTGTGTGTCTCACTCTCGCACTCTGTCTCACTCTTGCACTCTGTCTCTCTCACGCTCTCTCTCTGTCGCACTCTTGCACTCTCTCTCACACTCTCGCTCTCGCTCTCTCTCTCTCTCGCACTCTCGCTCTCTCTCTCTCTCGCACTCTCACACTCTCGCTCTCTCTCTCTCTCGCACTCTCACACTCTGTCTCTCTCGCACTCTGGCTCTCTCTCGCACTCTCGCACTGTCTCTCTCTCTCTCGCACTCTGGCTCTCTCTCTCTCGCACTCTGACACTCACTTGCACTCGCACTATGTCTCTCTCTCGCACTCTCGCACTCTGTGTGTCTCTCTCTTCCGCACTCTGTCTGTGTCTCTCTCGCACTCTGTCTCTCTCGCACTCTGTGTGTTCTCTCTCGCACTCTCGCACTGTCTCTCTCTCGCACTCGCGCACTCTGTCTCTCTCTCTCGCACTCTGTCTCTCTCTCTCGCACTCTCGCTCTCTCTCTCGCACTCTCGCTCTCTCTCTCTTGCACTCTGTCTCTCTCTCTCGGACTCTCGCTCTGCCTCTCTCTCTCATGCACTCTCGCTCTGTCTCTCTCTCTCGCACTCTCGCTCTCCCTCGCACTCTTGCACTCTGTCTCTCTCTCTCGCACTCGCACTCTGTCTCTCTCTCTCGCATTCGCACACTGTCTCTCTCGCTCGCAATCTTGCACTCTGTCTCTCTCCCGCACTCAGTCTCTCTCTCGCACTCTGTCTCTCCCTCGCACTGTCTCTCTCTCGCACTCTGTCTCTCTCTCGCACTCTGTCTCTCTCTCGCACTCTGTCTCTCTCTCGCACTCTGTCTCTCTCTCGCACTCTCACAATCTGTCTCTCTCGCACTCTATCTCTCTCTCTCGCTCTCTCGCTCTGTCTCTCTTTCTCACACTCTCGCTCTCTCTCGCATTCTGTCACTCTCTCACACTCTCACCCTGTCTCTCTCTCTCGCTCTCTCACTCTGTCTCTCTCTCTCCCACTCTCGCATTCTGTCTCTCTCTCGCACTCTGTCTCTCTCTCGCACTCTTGCTCTCTCTCGCGCTCTCGCACTGTCTCTCTCTCTCTCTCGCACTCTTTCTCTCTCGCACTCGCACTTCGTATCTCTCTCGCACTCTCGCACTCTGTCTCTCTCGCACTCGCACTCTGTCTCTCTCTCGCACTCTCGCACTCTGTCTCTCTCGCACTCTGTCTCTCTCTCGCACTCTGCCTCTCTATCGCGCTCAGTCTCTCTCTCGCGCTCTATCCCTCTCTCGCACTCAGTCTCTCTCTCGCCTCAGTCTCTCTCTCGCACTCAGTCTCTCTCTCGCACTCAGTCTCTCTCTCGCACTCAATCTCTCTCTCCGCACTCAGTCTCTCTCTCGCACTCAGTCTCTCTCTCGCACTCAGTCTCTCTCTCGCACTCAGTCTTTCTCTCGCACTCAGTCTCTCTCTCGCACTCTGTCTCTCTCTCGCACTCTGTCTCTCTCTCGCACTCTGTCTCTCTCTCGCACTCTGTCTCTCTCTCGCACTCTGTCTCTCTCTCTCTCGCACTCTGTCTCTCTCTCTCTCGCACTCTGTCTCTCTCTCTCTTGCACTCTTGCACTCTCTCTGTCGCACTCTTGCACTCTCTCGCACTCTCGCACTCTCGCACTTTGTCTCTCGCTCTCTCGCACTCTCGCATTCTGTCTCTCGCTCTCTCGCACTCGCACTCGGTCTCTCTCGCACTCGCACTCTGTCTCTCTCTCGCACTCTCACACTCTGTCTCCCTCTCGCACTCTGTCTCTCTCTCACGCTCTCTGTGTCTCACTCTGTGTGTCTCACTCTGTGTGTCTCACTCTCGCACTCTGTCTCACTCTTGCACTCTGTCTCACCCTTGCACTCTGTCTCTCTCTCACGCTCTCTCTCTCTCGGACTCTTGCGCTCTCTCTCTCGCACTCTCGCTCTCTCTCTCTCTCGCACTCTCACACTCTGTCTCTCTCGCACTCTAGCTCTCTCTCACACTCTCTCTCTCTCGCACTCTCGCACTCTGTCTCTCTCGCACTCTCGCACTCTGTCTCTCTCTTGCACTCTCGCACTCTGTCTCTCTCGCACCCCGTCTCTCTCGCACCCCGTCTCTCTCGCACTCTGTCTCTCTCGCACTCTGTCTCTTTCGCACTCTGTGTGTCTCTCTCTCGCACTCTATGTGTCTCTCTCTCGCACTCTGACTCTCACTTGCACTCGCACTCTGTCTCTCTCTCGCACTCTGTCCCTCTCTCTCGCACTCTCACTCTCTCTCTCACACTCTCGCTCTCTCTCGCACTCTCGCTCTCTCTCTCGCACTCTCGCTCTCTCTTGCATTCTGTCTCTCTCTCTCACACTCGCACTCTTTCTCTCTCGCACTCGCACTCTTGCACTCTGTCTCTCTCTCGCACTCTGGCACTCTGTCTCTCTCGCGCTCTGTCTCTCTCGCACTCTGTCTCTCTCACGCTCTCTCTCTGTCGCACTCTTGCGCTCTCTCTCTCACACTCTCGCTCTCTCTCGCACTCTCGCTCTCTCTCTCGCACTCTGTCTCTCTTTCGCACTCTGTCTCTCTCTCCCGCACTCTGTCTCTCTCTCCCGCACTCTGTCTCTCTCTCCCGCACTCTGTCTCTCTCTCGCACTGTCTCTCTCTCGCACTCTGTCTCTCTCTCGCACTCTGTCTCTCTCTTGCACTCTTGCGCTCTCTCTCGCTCTCTCTATCTCTCGCAATCTCGATCTCTCTCTCTCGCACTCTCGCAATCTGTCTCTCTCGCACTCTATCTCTCTCTCCCGCACTCTGTCTCTCTCTCCCGCACTCTGTCTCTCTCTCCCGCACTCTATCTCTCTCTCCCGCACTCTGTCTCTCTCTCTCGCACTCTGTCTCTCTCTCGCACTGTCTCTCTCTCGCACTCTGTCTCTCTCTCGCACTCTGTCTCTCTCTCGCACTCTGTCTCTCTCTCGCACTCTGTCTCTCTCTCGCACTCTGTCTCTCTCTCGCACTCTGTCTCTCTCTCACACTCTGTCTCTCTCTCGCACTCTTTTGCTCTCTCTCGCTCTCTCTATCTCTCGCACTCTCGATCTCTCTCTCTCGCACTCACGCAATCTGTCTCTCTCGCACTCTATCTCTCTCTCTCTCGCACTCTCGCTCTGTCTCTCTTTCTCACACTCTCGCTCTCTCTTGCATTCTGTCTCTCTCTCGCACTCTGCCTCTCTCTAGCGCTCTCGCACTGTCTCTCTCTCGCACTCGTACTTTGTCTCTCTCTCGCACTCTCGCACTATGTCTCTCTCTCGCACTCTCGCACTCTGTCTCTCTCGCACTCTGTCTCTCTCGCACTCTGTCTCTCTCTCGCGCTCAGTCTCTCTCTCGCGCTCAGTCTCTCTCTCGCGCTCAGACTCTCTCTCGTGCTCAGTCTCTCTCTCGCTCTCAGTCTCTCTCTCGCGCTCAGTCTCTCTCTCGCGCTCAGTCTCTCTCTCGCGCTCAGTCTCTCTCTCGCGCTCAGTCTCTCTCTCGCGCTCAGTCTCTCTCTCGCACTCTGTCTCTCTCTCTCTCGCACTTTGTCTCTCTCTCTCTCGCACTCTTGCAATCTCTCTGTCGCACTCTTGAACTCTCTCTCTCTCGCACTCTCGCACTCTCTCTCTCGCACTCTCTCACTTTGTCTCTCTCTCTCTCTCTCGCGCACTCTGTCTCTCTCTCTCTCTCTCTCGCACTCTGTCTCTCACGCTCTGTGTGTCTCATCAGTGTGTCTCATCAGTGTGTCTCACTCTGTGTGTCTCACTGTGTGTGTCTCTCTCTCGCACTCTTTGTGTCTCTCTCTTGCGCACTCTGTGTGTCTCTCTCGCACTCTGTGTGTGTCTCTCTCGCACTCTGTCTCTCTCGCACTCTGTGTGTTTCTCTCTCGCACTCTCGCACTGTCTCTCTCTCGCACTCGCGCACTCTGTCTCTCTCTCTCGCACTCTCGCTCTCTCTCTCGCACTCTCGCTCTCTCTCTCGCACTCTCGCTCTCTCTCTCGCACTGTCGCTCTGTCTCTCTCTCTCTCTCGCACTCTCGCTCTGTCTCTCTCTCTCTCGCACTCTCGCTCTCTCTTGCATTCTGTCTCTCTCTCTCACACTCGCACTCTGTCTCTCTCGCACTCTTGCACTCTTGCACTCTGTCTCT
The DNA here is from genome assembly GCF_964194155.1 of Cetorhinus maximus. NCBI lineage: Eukaryota > Metazoa > Chordata > Chondrichthyes > Lamniformes > Cetorhinidae > Cetorhinus > Cetorhinus maximus. The sequence goes on along the minus strand of NW_027597801.1, from coordinate 3,557 downwards.
CTCTCGCACTGTCTCTCTCTCTCACGCTCTCTCTCTCGCACTCTTGCGCTCTCTCTCTCACGCTCTCAATCTCTCTCTCTCTCGCACTCTCACACTGTCTCTCTCGCACTCTGGCTCTCTCTCGCACTCTCGCACTGTCTCTCTCTCTCGCACTCTGTCTCTCTCTCTCTCGCACTCTGTCTCTCTCTCTCTCGCACTCTGTCTCTCTCTCGCACTCTCGCACTCTTTCTCTCTCTCGCACTCTCACACTCTGTCTCTCTCGCACTCTGTCTCTCTCACACTGTCTCTCTCGCACTCTGTCTCTCTAGCACTCTGTCTCTCTAGCACTCTGTCTCTCTCGCACTCTGTCTCTCTCGCACTCTGTCTCTCTCGCACTCTCGCACTCTGTCTCTCTTGTGCTCTGTCTCTTTCGCGCTCTGTCTCTCTTGCGCTCTGTCTCTCTCGCACTCTGTCTCTCTCACGCTCTCTGTCACACTCTTGCGCTCTCTCTCTCACACTCTCGCTCTCTCTCGCACTCTCGCTCTCTCTCTCGCACTCTGTCTCTCTTTCGCACTCTGTCTCTCTCTCGCATTCTGTCTCTCTCTCGCACTCTTGCGCTCTCACTCTCGCTCTCTCGCTCTCATTCTCTCTCTCGCACTCTCACACTCTGTCTCTCTCGCACTCTCACCCTGTCTCTCTCTCTCTCGCACTCAGTCTCTCTCTCGCACTCAGTCTCTCTCTCGCACTCAGTCTCTCTCTCTCTCGCACTCAGTCTCTCTCTCTCTCGCACTCTGTCTCTCTCTTTCTCGCAATCTGGCTCTCTCTCTCTCGCACCAAGTCTCTCTCTCTCTCGCACTCTGTCTCTCTCTCTCTCGCACTCTGTCTCTCTCTCTCTCTCGCACTCTGTCTCTCTCTCTCTCGCACTCTGTCTCTCTCTATCTCGCACTCTTGCACTCTCTCTCTCGCACTCTAGCACTCTCTCTCTCGCACTCTCGCTCTCTCTCACACTCTCGCTCTCTCTCTCTCACACTCTTTCTCTTTCGCACTCTGTCTCTCTCTCGCATTCTGTCTCTCTCTCGCATTCTGTCTCTCTCTCGCACTCTGTCTCTCTCTCGCACTCTCTCTCTCGCACTCTAGCACTCTCTCTCTCGCGCTCTGTCTCTCTCGCACACTCTCTCTCGCACTCTCGCTCTCTGTCTCTCTCTCTCACACTCTCGCACTCTGTCTCTCTCTCGCGCTCTGTGTGTCTCACACTCGCACTCTGTCTCATTCTTGCACTCTGTCTCTCTCACGCTCTCTCTCTGTCGCACTCTTGCGCTCTCTCTCACACTCTCGCTCTCGCTCTCTCTCTCTCTCGCACTCTCGCTCTCTCTCTCGCACTCTCACACTCTGTCTCTCTCGCACTCTGGCTCTCTCTCGCACTCTCACACTGTCTCTCTCTCGCACTCTGGCTCTCTCTCGCACTCTTGCACTGTCTCTCTCTCTCTCGCACTCTGGCTCTCTCTCTCTCGCACTCTGTCTCTCACTTGCACTCGCACTCTGTCTCTCTCTCGCACTCTCGCACTCTGTGTGTCTCTCTCTCACACTCTGTCTCTCTCTCTCTCGCACTCTGTCTCTCTCTCTCTCGCACTCTGTCGCTCTCTCTCGCACTCTTGCACTCTCTATCGCACTCTCGCACTCTCTCACTCTCTCTCGCACTCTGTCTCTCTCTCTCTCGCACTCTGTCTCTCTCTCTCTCGCACTCTGTCTCTCTCTCTCTCGCACTCTGTCTCTCTCTCTCTCGCACTCTGTCTCTCTCTCTCTCGCACTCTTGCACTCTCTCTCTTGCACTCTCGCACTCTCTCTCTCTCTCTCTCGCACTCGCACTCTGTCTCTCTCTCGCACTCTGCCTCTCTCGCACTCTGTGTGTCTTTCTCTCGCACTCTGTGTGTCTCACTCTCGCACTCTGTCTCAATCTCGCACTATGTCCCTCTCTCTCGCACTCTTGATCTCTCTCTCGCACTCTCGCTCTCTCTGGCTCTCTCGCTCTCTCTCGCACTCTGGCTCTCTCTCTCTCGCACTCTGTCTCTCACTTGCACTCGCACTCTGTCTCTCTCTCGCACTCTCACACTCTGTCTCTCTCGCACTCTGGCTCTCTCTCGCACTCTCACACTGTCTCTCTCTCGCACTCTGGCTCTCTCTCGCACTCTCGCACTGTCTCTCTCTCTCTCGCACTCTGACTCTCACTTGCACTCGCAATCTGTCTCTCTCTCGCACTCTGTCCCTCTCTCTCGCACTCTCACTCTCTCTCTCGCACTCTCGCTCTCTCTCACACTCTCGCACTGTCTCTCTCTCTCTCGCACTCTGGCTCTCTCTCTCTCGCACTCTGTCTCTCACTTGCACTCGCACTCTGTCTCTCTCTCGCACTCTCGCACTCTGTGTGTCTCTCTCTCACACTCTGTCTCTCTCTCTCTCGCACTCTGTCTCTCTCTCTCTCGCACTCTGTCTCTCTCTCTCGCACTCTTGCACTCTCTCTCGCCCTCTCGCACTCTCTCTCTCACTCTCTCTCTCGCACTCTGTCTCTCTCTCTCTCGCACTCTCTCTCTCGCACTCTAGCACTTTCTCTCGCACTCTCGCACTCTGTCTCTCTCGCACTCTGTCTCTCTCTCTCACACTCTCGCACTCTGTCTCTCTCTCGCGCTCTGTGTGTCTCACTCTGTGTGTCTCACTCTGTGTGTCTCACTCTGTGTGTCTCACTCTCGCACTCTGTCTCACTCTTGCACTCTGTCACACTCTCGCTCTCGCTCTCTCTCTCTCTCGCACTCTCGCTCTCTCTCTCTCTCGCACTCTCACACTCTTGCTCTCTCTCTCTCTCGCACTCTCACACTCTGTCTCTCTCGCACTCTGGCTCTCTCTCGCACTCTCACACTGTCTCTCTCTCGCACTCTGGCTCTCTCTCGCACTCTCGCACTGTCTCTCTCTCTCTCGCACTCTGGCTCTCTCTCTCTCGCACTCTGACTCTCACTTGCACTCGCACTCTGTCTCTCTCTCGCACTCTGTCCCTCTCTCTCGCACTCTCGCTCTCTCTCTCGCACTCTCGCTCTCTCTCGCACTCTCGCTCTCTCTCGCACTCTCGCTCTCTCTCTCGCAGTCTCGCTCTCTCTCTCGCACTGTCGCTCTGTCTCTCTCTCGCACTCTCGCACTCTAGCTCTGTCTCTCTCTCTCTCGCACTCTCGCTCTCTCTTGCATTCTGTCTCTCTCTCTCACACTCGCACTCTGTCTCTCTCGCACTCGCACTGTTGCACTCTGTCTCTCTCTCGCACTCTGGCACTCTGTCTCTCTCGTGCTCTCTCTCTCTCACGCTCTCTCTCTGTCGCACTCTTGCGCTCTCTCTCTCACACTCTCGCTCTCTCTCGCACTCTCGCTCTCTCTCTCGCACTCTGTCTCTCTTTCGCACTCTGTCTCTCTCTCGCATTCTGTCTCTCTCTCGCACTCTTGCGCTCTCACTCTCGCTCTCATTCTCTCTCTCGCACTCTCACACTCTGTCTCTCTCGCACTCTCACCCTGTCTCTCCCTCTGTCACACTCAGTCTCTCTCTC
>NW_027597800.1:0-65297 GCF_964194155.1 Cetorhinus maximus | reverse complement strand
GGCCAACTCACCACCTGGAGACCTCTCCTGCATCCTTCGCTCAGCCTCATTCAGGGACTCTGTTGCCAGCTTGGTCACATCAGTATCCAGAATGAGCAGGGCTCCAAGTGAGGCCTCACCCACCCACTTCAATCCAGCTTCACTCTCTGCAACATCAAACATTCCAGTTAGAGAGGGGAAAGGGGGACGTCCAACATCTAGAGGATCAATGTCCCACCAGCTTCAGGTACAAGATCTCTCCTTCCTCTGGGACCAAACCACAACTCCCTTGTGGCACCACAGTTACCCACATGGCAACAGGCACAAATGTCAATGCTCGATTCCTCCAATGGGGTCCAGCTAAACAAGAGAAAGAGCCCATCAACCAGGTTGTGCATCACATCTCCACACAACACATCCCTGATGGAGAGAGAGGGAACTGACACATTCTGCACCTTCTGGAAAGTACAAGCTTTGTTCCTGGAATCCCTCTGATCCAATGGAGCAACTTTCAGGTGACAGGTGATGAAAATCTGAGGGACACATTCAACACACGTCATGATTCAGTGACTCCCTCCCAACATGGAGACTCCAATGATCAGCTTCCTCTTACCAAGGAACGGTCATCTCCAAGGAAACGGAACGCATCCAGGTCAAACCGGAGCTTGTCCAGCTCCTGCTCGTCTCTTGGCAACACAAAAGTTGAAAAGGAGTCCTCAGCTTTGCTGTCCAGGAGGCAACTGAAGAAAGATTAAAAAGGGACAGGAAGTGAATCAAGTGAAGCCATTGAGATGGGACCAGCTGGAGAAAGCAGAGAGCTCCTTACCCATTGTGGTCAATGAAGCTGTATCTCGGGGTGGAGTCCTTGTCTGGGCTCAATGTAGCTACACAGCGGTCAATGTAGAGCTTCAGGGGCATGTGGTTGGTCATTGAAACAGAGGCCTCAATGTGAATGAGCTCACCCAGGTAGTAGACAGTCGACGTGCGCTCTGTAAGCCAGTCACCTGAAGTACAAGAGGACAAGGGTTAGAGACAGTGGCTGTAACTCCCAGTGAGTGACTACAGGAAATCACTCCCCATCCACCCATCACATACCATGCATTAGGCGCAGAGAGAATGACAGATGCCCTTCTCCAGACTTGGTGGAGCTGAATGGGATCCAGGTGGGCTTGATGGGGTCACTGCTCACATTGCCCTTCCTGGAAAGGCAGGGGAGTCATTTTAGGACATCTTCAGAGACCACCAGCAGCTGTAGATCTTATTGACAAAGCGAATAAAGATTCTCACCTCAAATAACGACACTCAATGGGAACGACAGCTCCATTCGTTCTCACAATGACAGATCCATGATACTCTGGGGTGTGGTTCAGGTGGGTGGTGTAGATGAGGAAATCTCCAATCATCTGAAAGAATCAGGTGAAGGAATGAAGAACTGATCTGAAATGAGAATGTTCTCCACAGGGGTTAACAATGAAGTCATCCCATCCCCTGAAAACAATTCTGAGGGGGATTGACAGGGTCAGTGTGAAGAGACTGCTACCCCATCACTGGAGAATTTACTATTAGGGGCTGTCAGTTCAGGTCAGGCGCCAGTCATTTAGGATTAACTTAACAGGGAATTTCTTCATTCAGCAAGGAAAGAATCTTGGGAATTCTATCCCAGTTTGAGGGTGTTCAGAGAATGCTGTGTTTTGAGGAAGTCTCCATTGTCTCCTGTAGCTTAACTAAGTCTTCATTAACTAGAATTATTTTCACAGGTACAGCTTGGTCTACCCACATCTGTGTTCAGCAGCAAACCGACCCTGGGTCTGGATCATGGGCCTTAAATTACTGTCGGCAGTAGCGTGCTCAGTCCCACATGTAACACTGCCAGAACATCCTGTAGGTCATGCACTTTGTGACTTCACTGCCCCAGAGAGCTGTGAATGCTCAGTTATTGAGTATATTTTAGACAGATGGATTTACTTTGGGGCATCAAAGAATATGTTGAGGGGAGAGGAACATGGAGGTTGTGTAGAAGATCAGCCATGATCTTAATGATTGGGGAACAGGCTCGAGGGGCCGTATGGCCTCATTTGGTTATTTGTTGCTTTGTAACCTCAGCCCTTATCGAAGGAGAGAGATCATGAGCACAAGATCATGGTCCATTAATTGGGAAGTCTCTCAACAAAAGGACAGCTTCAGTTAACAGTTAAAGGAGCCACAAGTGGACAATAACATGGAGCATGGAAATAGAACAGTTTGAAGCCAGGGCCCCATTTATTCCAATAGCAGGGAAACTGGGAAGTGTGGAGTTACTCTTTAGTCAAAGTGGACTTAATTCGTATTCCATTTTCTTCATTTAAGAGACAATCAAATTGGGTAAAACTGGACTGAAACTGAAGTCTCCAGTTGAATTGATCTGAATGAGGGGAATAGAGATGAAAATCCTCAAAACAACAGAAGGAAAAGCTTAGAGGATCCAAAGAGAAGGTTCAAGACCAATGGGGCTGATGTCATAGGTTGGAAAGACTCAAGGACCAGTTAATGCAAAGTACAATACAGACTAGAAAGCTAATTTGTAGTTTTATAAAGCAGGAGACAGCTATCTCCTCAATATCATTGACATCTCACCCAGTGTTGGAATGAAGAGTGGGGAATAACCAACAGCCCAAACTTAGAGCAAGAGCTGAGGATTCCCATTACCTGCAACCTGCTGCCACACTCATGGAGTCCATAGTCAAAGAGGACAGTGTGGTTCTGAGAGTAGATCCTGGTTGGCCAACAACCTGCTGTCCACCAGGGTCAGGTCAGCAGCTTTGATCAGGTGCCAGGTTCCAAATAAATCCAGCTGGACCCTGAGCAGCAGCTTGTCCTCTCCACACTGCACCATCACAGTCTGCAGTGGAGACACACTTCCACCCTCAGACACACGGAAATGGGAACCAAAGGGAGGCCCAGGAGGACAGACTGTCTGAGGCACAGGGGTGGCTTTGACTCTGGCCTAGAAACTGTTGCCAAGTATCAGAGCCACAAACAGCTCCAACTAACACCAGCACTGGGAACAAAGCCCTCACTACAAAATCCCCCATGATACCAAACAACTCACCATCCCTTCAGCCACCGAGCAGCACCTTTTATACACACAAGCTGCACTCACCTGACACCAATGAGACCAGAAGCAGCAACGTTGAACCAATTAACCAGCCCCAACCTCTACAATCTCCACCAATGACAGAACTCATGGGTTTATTACCAGGAGGGCCGATTTTATTTGGACCAATAGGAGTCACTCTGAGTTGCTCTGGTGTCACCTGACTGAATTCAGCCCCACAAGTTCTCATGTTGAAGGCACCATTAATCCAATCATCTCACGTGGTTTTGTTCATTGATCCATGAGGATGACTGGTGGGCACTGCCCACACTGACCCAGGGAGCTTGGCGTGCAGACTGATAAATGGAGTGATGGGAAATGGAGACTCTCACACTGCTACAACAACAACAACAACTTGTAATAAATCCCAGGAAGTTTCGAAATGTCATAGGTTTTGAGCAAGTGGTCGGGGAGAGGTGTGGAAGAACAGAAGGGAAGGTGTGTGATAGGGAGGAGGGCAGGAGAGATTAAAGGATAAAAGGTTTCATGGAACAAAAGCCAAAGGCAGTGGTAATTGGGAAAGGAAAGAAACAGAAGATGTGTCCAGATGAGGTGTGAATGGCTGCATAGCAACCGTCTGAATGTAACATGAAGGAATAAAGAAAAAAACGAGACCCAATCAAACCAGCAAAAAAAACAAAATGAAGACAGAGGGTCTGATCTAAAAGTGTTAGCCTCAGTGCTGAGTCCAGAAGGCTGTCGAGTGTCCAGTCGAAAGATGACGTGCTGTTCCTCGAGCTTGTGTTGAGCTTCATTGGAAAACTGTAGCAGGTCAAGGACAGAAAGGTCAGAGTGAGAGCAAGGTGGAGAATTGAAATGACCAGCAACAGGAAGCTCAGGGTGATACTTGTGGACTGAACGGAGGTGTCCGCAAAGCAGTCACCCAGTCTGCATTTGAACTCCCCAATGTAGAGGAGACCACATCGGGAGCAGTGAATACCGTATACTAAATTGAAAGTAAAGGAAATCGGTGTCCGAAGCCTTTTCCACTTGAAAATCTGAACTTTTTCCTCATTTTGTTTTTAATGTCTGTGCTTATCCACAAAACCTCAGGAGATAAGGGTGATCGAGAAACATTTAACGTCAATTGATGAATCCTGACTAATAGAAAACCAAAGTTTAACCATCGTTCTGCTGCAATGCTTCCCCTGTCTGAGGAGGGACTGATAAAGATTAGGAACATTGGAACAAGAGGAGGTGGTTTTCCCTCCCACCATTCAGTTAGATCACAGCTGATTGGTCCCTCACCACCATTTACCCACCTTAGCTCCAGATCCCTTGAAATCATTCCTCACCAAAAATCCCTCAATCTCAGTCTTGTTATCTGCAGTTGTTCCAGCATCCACAGCCTTTTGGGGGTAAATTCCCGGTTTCTTTGTGTGAAAAGTTATTTCTTGATTTCTCTCCTAAATGACTGAGCTCAATATGTTCCCTCATTCTTCATTCCCCCAACAGAGAAAATAGTTTCTCTGTATCGACCTCTTCAATCCTTTTAACATTCTAAACACCTCAATCTGATCATTGCTCAATCTTCTAAACTCAATGGAATACAAGCCAGGCTTATACAAGCTCTCCTCATAATTTAACCCTCGAAGCACCGTTTTCATTCTGGTGAATCTACCCGGCACTTCCTGAGCTGGGTGCCCAGAACTGAATATAATATCCAGATGGGGTTTGACCAAGGTTCAATACAACTGAAGCAGAAATTCATTCCTTTTACAATCCAGCTTCCTTGAGGTAAGGGTCAACATTCCACTCATCGTTTTTTTATTGCTACCTTTACCTGACCACCAGCTTTTAATAATTTGTGTCCTTGGAATCTCAAACCACTTTGTTCCTCTCCAGTTCCTGGTTTCTAACCATTTAGAACATTTTGGAATTTATTTTTTCAATTCCAAAATGGATGACCTCACACTAACATCACAATTACACAAGTTGTAAACACACATATCTATTGCAAAGAATGTTTGGGTCTGTTTTTGCACCCTCAGTGGGAATGTTAACAGAGTGAACGCGGTCCTTACCATTGGCACTGAAGACTGCATTCTGAAATCCAGCTCTCATTGACACCATCAGGAGCCAGGGTGTGCCCATGCATGTCCAGCAGTGGAAGGCTGTTTCCTTCTCCAGAACTTCAGATAAGGCTGTAATACACCAAGGGTTGTGGATTGAGATGCTCCTTGCAGCATTTCTTGTTCATCAATGATCAGACTCAAAGATCAGATGGAGTTTATCAGGTGCACTTCAACCATGAGTGCTGTGTTGAAGGCAGTCATCCACACGCGACTGTTATACACTGACTAAAGACGATTCCCCACATGTCAAGATGCCGTGTATGCTCCAGGGAAGGATGTTTATGTAGTTTCTCCACTACACTTGAAGCCTTTGTCTTCTCGGTGGTAGAGGCTGTGGGTTCACAGGGAAGCCGAGGGGTTTGGCAGCACTGCATGTTGCAGATGTCACACACTCCTGACACTGGACACCGGTGCTGGATGGATCATGTGGAAGGTAGTTGGAGGAGTGGTGAAACAGTCTGTGCGGCATCACCCTGCTCAATGTGTAGTCACTGCAGTTCTGTTCACATATACAATCATATTTTACTGATGCACATTCCCAGAGAGGAGTCACAACTGCTCAAAGTGCATGTTGAGAAATTGGGTAAGTGCTTACCATACATGTCTGTTTGTGCAAATGGTGGACTTTAGAAGATAGTTATGTTTTAAACTTCCTCCTTTAATTCAAGATAAAATAGATTAATTTGGAGAGGGGGATGTGACCTCCTGTGAAATCTGCCTGGAGACCTCGCTACGTGACTTCAATGAAATCTTGGGCAGTGAGAAATATCTTGTTAAAACCAGGAAGGATTTGGGCTTTTAAAAAGAAGATTACGTTTTTGCTGAGAGATCCATGTAATGTATAAATGTGGTGTGGTGTTTTTGGCTCTGTTAAGATGTTAATGGAGAATACCTTTTCTCTAGTTTGGAGTATTAGTTTCCTACTAAGTACTGTTTAGTCTGGGTTGATTTTGGTGTTTTGTTACAGCAAAGGTTTTCAAACATGAAATCTTGTCATGTGATTCTTTGTGTTGTTTACTGGGAAGTTCATATCTTTTTTTAAAGTTACCAGTCTCTATGGGAATCATAACACTATCCAATAAAATTAACGTTTTACATTCTTTAAGTGAATAAAATTTTTCAGCATTGCATACAAGCCAACAATTGGAAACCGAGTTTACATTACAAAGCTCTGTCCAGCGGAGTTTTTACAGGTCACTTTGTACAAACTTGCTGCTTTGATTTTTTATTGGCTAGAGAGGGTCCTCCAGTCTCCTGAATTATACGGATATTTTTATATTGATTCATTCTAAAGTAGTGGAACTGCAGCTCATTGTTGTAAAGAGCCATCGCAGACACAATGGGCCAAATGACTTCCTCCTGTGCTGTTTGATCCTATCTTGCTCTGTGGTCTGACATTGTGATTCTGACCATTAAAGGTGACCTTTCAGTCTCCAGCTGTAGGTCAGTAATTGGCCTTTTGTCATTGTTAATCTGTACGGTCCTTCCCCAAACATCAGGCAAGGTCCACAACCAGAATCAGGAAGTCACCAATACAACTTTCAACTCCATTTAAAACAATTGTCAAAAGTGCCGGGGGGAAGATGGGGAGAAATTTTTTTTTTTCACAGGATGTTATGATGATTGTCTGAAAGGGGGATGGAAGAAGATTCAATATCACTTAATAATTCACTTTCAAATAGGACGTGGATATTTATTGAAAAAGGAAAAATTTGCAGGGCGACAGGGAAGGAGTGAGGGGATGGGATGAATTGGGTCCCTCTTTCAAAGAGCCTGAAAAGCTAAGTGGGCAGAATGGCCTCTTCCTGTGCTGGAAGATTCGATCAACATTTTATAATTAAAGACTTTACATTGCATACCATCCATTCGGCCATGTTATTGGGCCTGGGGTAGTGTGGGTGATGAGGTAATATGTCAACTCCCCACTTTTCAGACATCACCTTGAGTGGTTTTCCAGAATATTGGGCTCCGTTGTCCGAAACCACTTCTTACGGTGCCTCAAATAGGCTGAAGATTGAACTCAGTGGGCAGAATTTTACAGCCCTGTCATGGCCTGGGTGGGGCTGTAAAATGCCGGGAGCCTTTCAAAAGTCCCTTAGCTTTGGCGTGACTGTAAAATGCTGCCGGCATAAAATTCCACCCAATGCGTTGGCAGTGGCTGCGCTGGATGTATCATGGAACTGATGAACATTTGGCGAAATCATCACAACCAAGAAATCACCCCATGGATGCTGAAGAGATCGGTTAAAATTCTAATTATTGGATGTATCGCTGAAAAAGGAGACTTTTTTGTCTTGCTCTCGTCAGGTCAATTTGCAAGAATGGCAATGAAAGGGAAACAACAAATTTATACTGTATGAGAACAGAGTGTTTATTGCTGGTCAAGTGGACTCTGATTGGTTGAGGCATTGCCATGGAGAATGCACCAGTTGATGGTGATTGACATTTAACTGCCATGCACTGTTTGAAGTTTAAAATAGGGCCCAAGCCATTTGCTCATCATGCAAGCTTGATGCTTAAATAGGGCTCATCAAAGGCATCCTGCAGGATAATGGCTACCCTGATCAGATTATTTCGCACTGTATATCACGCAAACTCAAGAACGGGCCTAAGACTGTCTCCTTTGGCTGTGAAAAGTGCCCAATCTACCTCACACTACTCTAGAAGGGCAAGGTATCTCAAAATTTGAGCAGCAGGTGAAGCTAGTTGTTTCACACTGCTACAATGCAATAGCAACACGAGTGCTATTGGCCACTAACAAGATGCTGCCATCAAGCCAAAAAGACATTTTGCCTATCACACAAATGAGTAATGTGGTATATGAGTTTCAGTGCCAGTGTGATGCTAGGTATGTAGGCCGTATGTCCCAAAACCTGGCGGATCATATCAACATCATGTCCCATCCACTGTTCACAACGGGCAAGGTACAGGCTGGATCCAACCAGCCCATAAAACATAATGTGCAATATTAGATATGATTCGCGATTGGAGAACATTTGCTAAACAATCAGCAGTGTGCTAAGAATTATGCTGATGATCAGTTTAAGAATTTAAGATTGTCAGGCAGCCTCACAGTGTGGCCCATTTATGTGTACTGGAAGCTACATATATTTATTCACAGGGCCCTGTTCATTGCAGACAGAAAGAACATGTACGCATATTGCGCCTGTTTAACTGAACAAAATAAGTGACAGCCATTCACTCGTTCATTCCTCAGGGCAATGTCTTGATCAATCAGAGTCAAGCTGCCTGGTTTACATTTCAAACAATTCTTAGCAGTTAACTGTAAGTCACCATCACCTGGTGCATTCTCCATGGCAGCATCTCTACCATCAGAGTCTACTTGCTAACCAATCAGCACTCTCTGCTCACACAGTATAAATTTGTTTTTTCCCTTATATTGCCATTCTTGCAAATTGTCCTGACGAGTGCAAGATGAAAAGCTTTGACAAAAACTGTCTCTTTTTTTCAGCAATACTCAGGTTCTGGACCATCAAATGTTTATTGGATGTGTGGGTACCTTGTGAGGTAATAATGATTCTTCTGATGTCAGGGCATGTTGACTTGGCACGCCTCACATTCCCTCTGGCAGGATGCGAACAAGTGGAGACCCACAGGGGTCTGTGCTGAGGCCTCAACTTTTTACAATTTACATCAATGACTTAGATGAGGGGAGTGAAGGCTGGTAGCTCAATTTGCAGATGACGCAAAGATAGGTAGGAAAGTATTTTGTGAAGAAGACATAAGGAGGTTCTTGATGGATATAGAAAGGTTGAGTGAGTGGGCAAAGATCTGGCAAATGGAGTTTAATGTGGGATGTGTGAAGTTGTTCACTTTGGCAGGAAGAACAAAAAAGCAGGGTATGACTTAAATGGAAAATGGCTGCATAATTCTGAGGTGCAGAGGGATCTAGATGTTCTTGTACATGAGCCACAAAAACTTAGTGTACAGGTACTGCAAGTAATTAAGAAGGCTGATGGAATGCTATCCTTTATTACGGGGTGAACTGAACATAAAAGTAAGAATGTTTTGCTTCAGTTATATAGGGCATTGGTGAGACTGCACCTCGAATGCTCTGCACAGTTTTGGTCTCCTGATTTAAGGAAGGATGTAAATGCATTGGAGGCAGTTGACAGGAGGTTTACTAGGTTGATACCTGGAATGAGTGGGTTGTCTTTTAAGGAAAGGTTGGACAGGCTGGGCTTGTTTCCACTGGAGTTTAGAAGAGTGAGGGGGGTGATTTGATTGAATTATACAAGATCCTGAACAGCCTTGACAAGGTGGACGTGGAAAGGATGTTTCCTCTTGTGGGAGAGTCCAGAACTAGGGGGCACTGTTTTAAATTTAGGGGTCACCTTTTTAGGATGGAGATGAGGAGAACATTTTTCTCTCAGAGGGTTGTGCGACTTTGGGACTCTGCCTCAGAAGGTGGTGGAGTTGGGGTCATTGAATATTTTTAAGGCAGGGGTAGATAGATTCTTGTTAGGCTAGGGAATCAAAGGTTATCGGGAGTAGATGGGAATGTGGAAATCGAAACACAAGAAGATCAGCCATGATCTTATTGAATGGTGGAGCAGGCTCAAGGGGCCGAATGGCCTACTCCTGTTCCTGTTTCGTACGTTCTTATCATTCGATGTCTAGATTCATACCTGATCACTATACTGTTCTCCAGCCTGTTTCCTGGTTCAATCTATCCACATATACACTTGGTGCAGTTGCTGGAGGATGTCAGGTCTAAGAGAACAAGGACTTTCTGGCCCTTGGGGAATCCCAAGCTCATCTCTGTGAGGCCAAAATAGTCTTAGAGCCTCTGGAACATCCTGGAAGGACTCTGGCCACCCTCCAATCACAGTCTTCCATAACTGTTGCAATACAGGAACATTGGACATCTCTTGTTGCAGTTGCTGGCATCTATTCTTCCCGAAATTCAGCCGGTCGATATGAAAGATGTCTTCAATTTCCATTTCGATGAAATCCACTTGCAGATCTAAGGAAATATCTGCAGTTTTGGATCAGATGTGAGCATGGAACAAGCCAGTTTGTAGCGTATGTCACAGTCATAGCCTTGTATTTTGATGAGTAAGTGATGGAATCTGGATGGTGCACTAGTTAACAGCTGAATGTCAATTGTACACGAGGTGTGGACTCACTGGATTCTGTAATCACAGGTTTGGATAATCATACAGCCTGGATGGAATTCATTTGCTCCATTATGTCTGTACCATCTTTGAAAGAGCGATTTTGCTTTGTCTCTCCTGCCTGCTCTTTCCCTATAACCCTGCAAATCCCCCCTATCGGTATTTATCCTGTTCCCTTTTGAAACTTACTATTGAATCTGCTTACAGCATGTCTTCAGGCAGTGCATTCTAGATTGGAACAACTCACTGGATAAAAGGAATTGTGTCGAATTCTGGGTGTTTCATATGAGAAAGGATGTGAGGGTCTTGGAGGGAGTGCAGCAGAGATTTACTGGAATGGTACCAGGGATGAGGATTTCAGTTATACGGAGAGATCAGAGAAGCTGGGATTGTTCTCCTTAGAGCAGATAAAGTCAAGGGGAGATTGAATGGAGGTGTTCAAATTAATGTGGAGTATTGACAGAGTGAAGAGAAACTGTTCCCACCGGAACAACACTCAGTTACAAGATTTCAAATAATTGTCAAAAGAACCAGAGGGGAGAGAAAGAGAACATTTTTATCCAATGAGTTGTTCCAAGCTGGAATGCACAAATCTTTGAAGGTGGCAGGAGAAGTTGATCAAATTGTTAAAAATCCCTGCAGGATATTTGGTTTAGACAGAGACAGAGGCCAGGATTTTCCAGCCACGCCATGGTGGGACCTGCTGCGGGAGATTTGGTGGCCCAGCCAAAAGCCCATTGACTTTCGATGGGAGCAGACGATCCCGGTGGTGGATGGGGCTGGAAATTCACACCCATCGAGTGTAAAAGCCTTCGAGGATTTGTGTACATGTTCTCCACTGTCCCTGCACCTCATTTAAAATCACCTGATATTATTTATATCATCTGTCCTCATTCTTCCTCCCACATGAATCATTCACATTGCTCTGCATTAAATTTCATTTCTCAGGTATGTTTTATATTTTATATCTCACATTGATGTTGATTTTCTACGTGTCTAACAGATTTTATTCGCAGTGTTTTAAATGTCTGCTCCAGCTTCCAGCACTTTCTTCAGCTTTATTGACTTTTCTCTGAGTCCACACTCAGGCTTAATTAATCAAGCACCATGAGCATTGATCAGTCAACAGACAGACATAATCAAAGGCAGAACAATTGAATCATTGGACACCACAAATTCTCTCTCCATTTCACCAATCTATGTCCTCCTAAAGCCTATTCCAATTCTCCTCACTGTTTGCATTCTGTATTCCTGTTATCTATAAACAACAAAATTCTGTCCTTTATATATGTCCAGGTCATTTAACGGTATCAGAAGGAGCAGTGGTCCTAATACTGACTCGTGGGGAACATCTCTGTGTACTCCCCTCCATCCTGAATTTCACCGTTGACCACTTCTGTCTGCTTTCTGTCCCATAGCCAGTGTCGTATCCACAATGTCACTGCCCCTTTAATCTATGGCTTTCACTTTCCTAACATGTGACAATTGAAAGTCCATATACATAACATGAACCAGGCTGAGCTCATCAACCCTCTCCATTACTTCCTCAAAGAACTCCAAGTTGGTCAGACACGATTTCCCATGAACATACCTTTGCTGCTGCTCATTTATTAACTCATGTTTTCCAAACCACATTTTAAGTTGTTGCAGATTTTAGAAATTAGAAGTTTCCCCCAATGTTTCACTGATGTGAGACTGGCTGGTTTGTAGTTACAGGGTTTATCCCCCTCTCCTTTTTTAAACCGGATGGAACATTTACAACTCTCCAGTTCTCTGGCACCACCGCCATATCCAAGGAGGATTGGAAGGTTAGGGTCAGTGTGTCCACTATTTCCACCATTCCTTCCCTCAGTTACCCTCACAAATCACATCCAGACCAGGTAAATGTTCTATTTTATTGTGGTATAAAAAGTGTTGGATTGGAAGGGATTAACTGAACTTGTTTGTTCAGTGACTGTAATTAATGTCACTCTCCACGGATCCTAATTGTGTCACTGGAGGGTTTCCCTCTTCTGTTAAAAGGGAATCCTTTCAATGTGTTATCCCATAATGTCAGCGGGAACCTCACCACCAACACTGACAGGGATCAGCGGCTCCAGAGAGGAGGAGAGGATGGATCAGAATCTGAGAACAATGGATTGGAATGTTACAACAATGGATTGGAATCTGAGAACAATCGACTGGAATGTTACAACAATGGACAGGAGTTTCTCCTGGGATTTTTACTTTCTTTCCACATATTATGATCGTCTATAGTTAAAAATTCAGATCAAATATTCACTTTACATCGTTCAGTACTTTTACTATCCCATCCTGGCTGTTGTTGGTGTCTCTGGTAAGTCTCTCTATTAACTCTGTCCACCATGTTTAACTGTATTACTGTTCCCATCATTTACTCTGCCCTCTTTGCTGCTGTTGCTGCTGGTGACTCTCTATAATCAGTTATTAACTCTATACCCCATTGCTAACTGCATTCCTGGTTTTGTAATTTTCTTTCACTTGTGTTGCAGTTGGTGTCCCTGATAATTCTGTAAACCATGATTCATTCTCTTATTCTTTCTCATTAAACTCTTGGGAAGACTGAAGTCAGTGTCATCGGACCCCACTATAAACTCCATTCCATACCCATGAAGTGCATCCACTTCCCTGGCCAATGTCTGAGGCTGAACCAGGCTGATGCAACCTTTGATTTCTATTCGACCCTGAGCTGATTTATGACCCCATATAAACTACTGCTCATCCCAAACTCTGCTTCCCATGTCCTACCTCATACCGAATCCCATTCACTCATCATCCCTGTGCTGACTGACCTCCACCGATTCCTGGTCTTGCAGCTCCTCAATTTTAATATTCCCATTCCTGTGTTCAAACCTCCCCATGCCTTTTCCCCTCCATTTAGTTTCATTCCCCTGTTAATTTCCCATGTTCCTGCATATCTTTCCCTTCAAGTGTTTATCCAAACCTCTTTATAAAATCAGTTTCTTTCCTTCTCTTTCTTGGTCATGAATTTTGTCTCTCCAGCATCAACAATGTTCCAGAAGCCTTGATTCTAAGAATATTGTAAACTGCACAACCAGCCACTCCCAGGATGTGGACTTAGACAGCTTGAGTGAGTGGGCAAATACATTGACATGATTTCACTGTCTCCAGCTCCTTCTCTTGGACCACTCTATTCTTGTACAAGACCAGAAAGCACCTCCTCCCTCACTTCCCAGAGTTCAGCTCTCAGCCTCACTCCATTCAGACAAAGTTTCACCTTTGTACTACTTACTTCATGGGTCTGTGAAACCTCCTGTATTTATACCAGTTGAAATCCTAGTCAGCTGATTCAGCCACTTATGGCTAGGAAACTAGTTCTGACTAACTACCTAATTAACAAATTACAAACAAAGGCAAGTGGAGTGCAGCTGAGATAACTGAGTGAAGACTTGGAATTTGGTGGTTGGGCGTGCGGGGGTGTTAAAGTGTTAATTTTTACTCTTAAATTTTGTTCTTAAAAGCTAATCTAGTCTGTAATTAGCAGTAACTGGAAAGTACTGTGCAGGCAGGCTGAGTTCTTTCATTCTGGCAATTGAGACGAGGTAAACTCACTCTCAGCTGTAGGAGCTGAGTAGTTAACTAGCTAACTGCCTGAACCTGGTTACTGAAGCCGCAGTTCAGTCTACAATGGATTCAGGATTCTTTAGTGCAGCCAAGGCAAACGGAGTTCAGCTGAGCTAACTGAGTGGAGACTTGGAGATTGGTGAGAGGGGAAGTTCAGTGAAGCAGGGAAGGAGATGTTTATTTCCTCTTTCTATCTTTCTCATCCCATAGGAATTGGTTCTTGCTCCAGTCCAGGGAAAGGAGTGAGCAATTTGGCGAGTATCGGGCTAGTGAATAAGCTCCATTCTATCCCTAAGGCTTTAAAAGGTACACAAATGTGTGGTAAAGTTAATAAAATATACAAGGAAATGACATAGGTAAATGATTAATATAATTGAGTAATTATTTAAAACACATTAAGGATGGCAGGGCAGGTGGTGTGTCGAGGCTGCAGCATGTGGGAGCTCCTGAATAACATTGTGATCCAGGTCAAACACGTCTGCAGTAAGTGTTTGCAGCTTGAGGAGCTTTGGCTCAGAGTCATTGAGCTGGAGGCTGAACTGCAGACACTGCGGCACATCAGGGAGGGGGAAAGTTACCTGGATGCTTTATACCAGGAGGCAATCACACCTCTTAAGACAGGGTCTTCTGATTTGGTCAGTGGCCAGGGACAGGAGGGTATGACTGCGAGTGAGGAAGATAAGGGGACCCAGAGGGCAGGAGTGCAGGAGTGTGAGCCTCAGCAATTATTTAACAGGTTTGAGGTTCACTCAGCTTGTTTGGATGAGAGCAGAGACAGCAGTGTGGATGAGCAAACAGACCACAGCACCGTAGTACAGGAAGCCATTCAAATTGGGGGAGCAAAAGTGAACATAGTGGTAGTAGGGAACAGTATAGTGAGGGGGATTGACACTGTTCTCTGTAGCAAAGAGCGAGAGTGCAGATGGTTGTGTTGCCTGCCCGGTGCCAGGGTTCTGGCATCTGCTCAGGGTTGGAGAGGAACTTGCAGTGGGTGTGGTGGTTCCAGTGGTCGTGGTCCATGTGGGTACCAAGAAAAAGGCAGGATGAGGAAGGAGGCTCTGCATAGTCAGTATGAGGAACTAGTCACCAGACTAAGAAGCAGAACCTTAAAGGTAATAATCTCTCTGTGGTAATTATAGTTTGGATAAACTTAGGACTGTAGCTTTAAGAATGATCCTGTGTTGTAAGATCACATGATTTGTGTAAACCAACATCTCAGCAGCACAGGGAACCTCTAGGGGAGAGTTCTTCCTTAGTTATGGAGTATGATGCACATATGTAAGTTGCTGCTGCTGTCTTGTAAATAAAGTTCACTGTGTCCACTCAGAAAAGTTGTCTGGAAGATCAACTCTATAACAAACTGGTGATGAGGAAACATCAGATGCGCTGCTGTAACTTGCCCAGAGATTGTCGGTATCTAAGTTCATTAAAAAGAAAAGAAGATATTCTGATCTGAAATGCCACAGTTTGGCAGAACCAAACCCTTTGAACCAATCACAAACGATTATTCTCAATATATAGATCAACTTGCGTTCTACTTTCAAGCCAACAAAATCACAGAGGTGGGAAGGAGGAGAGCGATTCTCTTGAGTATTTGTGGAGGCAAGACCTACAGTTTAATTTGAAGCATGCAGGCCCCCAGTGCCCTGGATTCATAGACTTTCATTCAATTAATAGACCTCATTCAGGGACATTTTCAACCCAAGCCCTCAGTCACAATGCAGAGATTCCGGTTTAATTGATGGAATGGAGTCCCAGGAGAGTCCATTGCTATCTACATGGTGAAATTAAAACAACTAACGGAAGATTGTGAATTGGGTGAAACCCTGAATGACATGCTCAGAGATCGTTTGGTATGTGGCGTGCAGGAGGATGCTATTCAGCGAAGATTGCTGGCTGAAGTGGATCTTGATTTTAAGAAAGCGTTAGAAATAGCGCTGGTGATGGAAAGCTCCGGAAGGGATTCACAAGCAATTCAAGGGGCACAAAATAGCACTGTCCTCCTAGTTGGGCGGGAACAGTCAGCAGAAAGTGGCGTGAAAAGCCGGAACTCTGCTACGAAGTGGGAAACAGCCCCTGCAAACCAAAAAATGCGAGGAAATCGCTCAGCAACAAAATCAAAAACGAATTTGTATCGACATGGAAACAATCATTCTTCTAGCGATTGGCAATTTAAGAAAGTCGAGTGTTATTTTTGTCACAGGAGTGGACACATATTGAAACATTGCAAAGTGAGATTTAAACAGGCCTCCAAACAACAATCGAAGTTCAATGAAGTCTGTAGTGTAGAAGAGCCGGAAAGAACCAATTCTGACATTTATTCATTATTCAACATGAAAGTTGGAAAGACAGAGCCAATTATTGTCACAGTGCAAATGAATGGTAAACAATTAAAAATGGAAGGAGACACAGGTATTTCTCCCTCTGTTATAGGAGAACACACTTTCAGATATTTAAATAAAGGTGATCAACAATTAAATTTGGAACAAACATCTGCCAAGTTGAAAACATATGCAGATGAAGAAATCCAGGTAATAGGTATCACTAGAACAACTGTTCATTCTAGACACCAATCGGCACAGCTACCAGTGATGGTGGTAGGAGGTGAAGGACCAAGCCTTCTAGGGTGTGATTGGTTGAAAGAGATTAAATTAAACTGGTCCGAAATCTTCCAGTTACGAGCAGGGAGACCACTCGAGCTGCTAATAGAATATGACACTGTCTTCAAGGATGAACTGGGAAAAATCCAAGGCCTACAGGCCAGGATTTATGTGGGCCCAGAAGCAACCCCTCGCTTCTTGAAAGCAAGTCCGGTGCCATACGCCCTGAGAGAGAAGTTTGATGCTGTGTTGAACCGGCTAGAGAGGCTGGGTATCAAGATTGGTCCAGTTCTCAGAGTGGGCAGCACCCAAGGTCCCTGTCCTTAAACCAAACCAGACCATCCGGATCTGCGGGGACTATAAACTAACAATCAACGGAGCAGCCAAACTGGACAGGTACCCCATTCCCAAGATTGAAGACCTATAGTAGGAAGTACAACGTATATAAAGCTTGACATGAGTCATGCATATCAGCAACTGGAGTTGGAAGATGCCTCCCGGGAATTTGTGACCATAAATACCCACAAAGGGTATCACATACATGCCTGCCCTTCGGTGTCTCCTCGGCCTGTGCCATTTTCCAAAGGACAATTGAGAGCTTACTACAGGGCCTACCTCAAGTAATGGTCTACCTGGACAATGTACTGATAACTGGGTTCACAGAAAAGGAACACTTGGCGAACCTGGAGGAAGTTTGGGAACGATTTATGGAAGCAGGAGTGTTCCTGAAGAAGGAAAAATGCACTTTTCAGGCAAACAAAGTCATTTATTTGAGCCTTTGGGTAGATGCCCAAGGGTTACACCCTGTTGTGGAGAAAGGTAAAGCAATAAGAGAGGCACCTGCACCTAAGAACATCTCTGAACTTAAAGCATTTTCAGGGATGGTAAATTATTATGGGCGATTTCTACCAAATTATTCCACAGTTCTAGCCCCTCTACATTCTCTGCTAGGAAAAAAACAGGGTTGGTTTTGGGAGTCACCCCAAGAAGAAGCCTTTGTGAAAGTAAAACAGCTCTTATACTCTTCAAATTTGTTAGTGCATTATGACCAGACAAAGGAATTGGTGCTAACCTGTGACGGGTCCCCCTATGGATTGGGAGCGGTCCTATCTCACAAAATGGATGACAGCACCGAGAGGCCATTAGGCTATGTATCCAGGACACTTATCACAGCTGAAAAAGGATATTCTCAGCTCCAAGAGGAAAGTGTGTTCATTATTTTTGGCGTAAAAAATTCCACCAATACGTGCACAGGCGACATTTCACGATCGTATTAGACCACAAACCACTTTTGGGTCTTTAGTGAGGAAAAGGCTATACCACTCATAGCGTCAGCACGAATATACAATGATGGGCCCTAATTTTGGCAGCATATGAATAACATTTGTACATAGACCAGGGATTCATATAGCAAATGCCGATGCCCTAAGTCACCTTCCTTTACAAGAGAACAATGACCACATCCCAATTCCTCAAGCACTCATATTAGTGATGAATTTCCGAGATTCCTCGCCAGTCTGTGCCAGGCAGATAAGAAACTGGACGAATTGTGATCCAGTCCTGTCTCGAGTGAGAGACTAAGTGTTACATGGCTGGTCCCAGAAATCAGTCTCTGATGAATTGAAGCCATTTTGCAACCGAAGATACGAGATGAGCAGTCAAGATGGTATTCTATTATGGGGTGTACGAGTGGTAGTTCCTTCACAAGGAAGGGAACCACTCTTAGTAGAGCTACACATGCCCATCCAGGAATCTCACGCATGAAGACGATAGCGCAAAGTTATCTTTGGTGGCCGGGGATGAACGGTGATATTGGACGGGGGGTAAAACACTGTGTGCAATGTCAACAGCTGCAAGAGTTACCAGTGGCAGTCCCGTTACACCCATGGGAGTGTCCTGGTAGACCTTGGGTGCAATTGCACAGAGATTACGTTGGTCCTTGCCTCGGAATCATCTTTCATTCCAAGCACTTAGACGTATTGTCGGAAAGGCAGATGAGCTTAGGGCGTGGATTGGCACGTGGGATTACAACATTATTGCTATTAGTGAGACTTGGTTGCAGGTGGGGCAGGACTGGCAGCTCAATGTTCCGGGGTTCCGTTGTTTCAGACGTGATAGAGGGGGAGGGATGAAAGGGGGAGGAGTGGCATTACTAGTCAGGGAAAATATCACAGCTGTGCATAAGCAGGACAGCCCGGAGGGCTCGTCTACAGAGGCCATATGGGTGGAGCTGAGGAATGGGAAAGGTGTGACCACACTAATAGGGTTGTATTATAGACCACCCAATAGTCAGAGAGAATTAGAGGAGCAAATCTGTAGAGAGATAGCAGACCGATGTAAGAAACAGAAAGTTGTGATAGTAGGAGATTTTAACTTTCCACATATTGACTGGGACTCCCATACTGTAAAAGGGCTGGATGGCTTGGAGTTTGTCAAATGTGTTCAGGACAGTTTTCTAAATCAATATGTAGAGGTACCAACGAGAGAGAATGCAATACTTGATCTCCTATTAGGGAACCAGACAGGTCAGGTGACAGAAGTATGTGTAGGCGAACATTTTGGGTCCAGTGACCACAATGTCATTAGTTTTAAGCTAATTATGGATAAGGATAGGTCTGGTCCTCGAGTTGAGATTCTAAATTGAAGAAAGGCCAATTTTGTGTGAATGAGAAAGGGTCTAGGAAGAGTGGATTGGCATAAGTTGTTTTCTGGCAAGGATGTGTTCAGTAAGTGGAAGGCATTCAAAGGCAAAATTTTGAGAGTGCAGAGTTTGCATGTTCCTGTCAGGATTAAAGGCAAAGTTAACAGGCATAGGGAACCTTGGTTTTCAAGGTATATTGGCGATCTGGTTAAGAAGAAGAGAGCGGTGTATAGCAGGTATAGGCAACAAGAAGCAAATGAGTACTTGTAGAGTATAGAAAATGTTAGAAAATACTAAAAAAGAAAATCGGGAAGGCAAAAAGAAGACATAAGGTTGCTTTGGCAGATAATATGAAGGTAAACCCTAAGGGTTTCTACAAGTATATTAAGAGTAAAAGGATAGTAAGGGACACAATTGGTCCCCTTGAAGATCAGAGTGGTCGTCTATGTGTGGAGCCTCACGAGATGGGGGAGATCTTAAACAGTTTTTTTGCATCAGTCTTTACTCAGGAAACTGGCATAGTGTATAAGGAAGGAAGGGAAACAAGCAGTAGTTTCATGGAACATATAGAGATTAAAGAGGAGGAGATGCTTGCTGCTTTGCAGCGAATAAAGGTAGATAAATCCCCCGGGCCTGTCATGATATTCCCTCGGACCTTGAGGGAGACTAGTGTAGAAATTGCAGGGGCCCTGGCAGAAATATTTAAAATGTCCTTAGCCACGGGTGAGGTGCCGGAGGATTGGAGGGAAGCTCATGTTATTCCGTTGTTTAAAAAAGGCTCCAAAAGTCAACCAGGTAATTACAGGCCAGTGAGCCTGACGTCAGTAGTAGGTAAATTATTGGAAGGTGTTCTGAGAGATCGGATATATAATTATTTGGACAGCCAAGGGCTGATTAAGAATAGTCAGCATGGCTTTGTGCGTGGTAGGTCATGTTTAACGAACCTTGTAGAGTTTTTCGAGGAGGTGACAAAGAAAGTAGATGAAGGAGAGGCTGTGGATGTTGTCTACATGGACTTTAGTAAGTCCTTTGACAAGGTCCCACATGGGAGGTTAGTTCAGAAGGTTCAGACACTTGGTATCCATGGAGAGGTTGTAAACTGGATTTGAAATTGGCTGTGTGGGAGAAGACAGAGAGTGGTAGTGGATGATTGCTTCTCAGACTGGAGGTCTGTGACTAGTGGTGTGCCTCAGGGATCTGTACTGGGACCATTGTTGTTTGTTGTCTATATCAATGATCTGGATGATAATGTGGTGAATTGGACCAGCAAATTTGCTGATGACACTAAGATTGGAGTAGTTGTGGACAGCGAGGAAGGCTTTCAAAGCTTGCAGAGAGATCTGGACCAACTGGAAAAATGGGCCAGAAAATGGCAGATGGAATTTAATGTGGAAAAGTGTGAGGTGTTACATTTTGGAAGGTCAAACCAAGGTAGGACATACACAGTAAATGGTAGGGCACTGAGGAGTGCGGAGGAACAAAGGGATCTGGGAGTTCAGATACACAATTCCCTGAAAGTGGCGTCACAGGTAGACAAGGTTGTAAAGAAAGCTTTTGGCATACTGGCCTTCATAAATCAAAGTATTGAGTATAGGAGTTGGGATGGTGAGGTTGTATAAGACATTAGTGAGGCCAACTTTGGAGTATTGTGTGCAGTTCTGGTCGCCTAACTACAGGAAGGATATCAGTAAGATTGAGAGAATGCAGAGAAGATTTACTAGGATGTTGCCGGGTCTTAAGGAGTTGAGTTACAGGGAGAGATTAAACAGGTTAGGACTTTATTACTTGGAGCGTAGAAGAATGAGGGGAGATTTGATAGAAGTTTACAAAATTGTGAGGGGTATAGACAGAGTAAATGCGAGTAGGCTCTTGCCACTTAGATTAGGAGAAATAAACACGAGAGGACATGGCTTTAGGGTGAAAGAGGAAAGGTTGAGGGGGAACATTAGGGGGAACTTCTTCATTCAGAGAGTGGTGAGAGTGTGGAACGAGTTACCATCTGATGTGGTAAATGCGGGCTCACTCTTAAGTTTTAAGAATAAATTAGATAGATACATGGATGGGAGAGGTCTAGAGGGTTATGGACTAGGTGCAGGTCAATGGGACTAGCGGAATAGTATTTTGGCACAAACTAGAAGGGCCGAATGGCCTGTTTTCTGTGCTGTAGTGTTCTATGGTTCTATGGTTTATGAGGTAAAATCACCAACGCCAGAACTTCGCCAACCATGGATTGCCAGAGGTAATTGTCTGAGATAATGGTACTACGTTTATGAGCGCTGAATTTCAATGATTTATCAACATCAATGATATCAACCACGTGAAGACTGCACTGGACCATCCGTCATCTAACGGACTGGCAGAAAGGGCAGTACAAACTTTTAAAGTGGGAATGAAAAAGTTAAAGTGAATCACTGGAAACTAGACTTGCTCATTTCCTATTTCACGACAGAACAACCCCCCCACCCCCCCCCACTACAACAGGAGCAACCCCTGAGAATTACTGATGAGGCGTTGTCTTCGAACAAGATTAAGCCTGATACTTCCTAATTTTGGAGGGAAGGGTGGAGAAAAGTCAAGGAATCCAAAAAGAGATTCATGATTTGCATAATCGTGAGCTACAATTTACTGTTGGAGAAGCAGTATATGTAAGGACTTTCGGTCGAGGACTGAAGTGGATAGCTGGTAGAGTGAGCTCCGTCACTGAGCCATTATTGTACCATGTGGAAGTGGAAGGCCGGATCAGCAGTAAACATGTGGATCATTTAAGAAGAAGAGAGATACCCCAAAAAAAAATGTTCCACATGTAACCATTACTGAACCAGTGGTTCCTGTTGAAGTCGCTCAACCAAGGACAGACATGACCAATGCCTCTGTTAGAGTGGAAGACACTGAACTGCATGTGCCTAATGAGGTATCTGATGTTAATGCAGTTCCAGAGAATGTGTTCCCTGCAAAAGAATTGAAGTCGTGAAGCTATGGATCAGAAAACCACCTGAAAGACTGAACTTGTAATTTCATGACCTGTGTAAGTATTCTAAGTTCATGAGATAAATATCCTTGTAAATGCAAAATGTACAGAAATGTTAAAGGGGGAGGAATGTAGCAATTATAGTTTGGATAAACATAGGACTGCAGCTTTAAGAATAATCCTGTTTTGTAAGATCACATGACCTGTGTAAACCAATGTGTGAGCAGCACGGGGAACCTCTAGTAGAGAGTTCCTCTTTAGTTATGGAGTTTGATACACATCTGTAAGTAGTTGCTGCTGTCTTATAAATAAAGTTAACTGTGTCCACAAAGAAAATTATCTGAAAGATCAACTCTATTACACGCTGGATTATTACCTGAGCACATGCAAATTGGCCTAGGACAAGTAAGATGAGAGAAATGAATGTGTGGGACAAAGACTGGTGTGTGAGAAGTGGGTTCCGGTTTGTGGGGCACTGGCATCAGTATTGGGGAATGTGTTATCTGTACCATTGGGACGGTCAACAACTGAACTGTGCTGGGGCTGGTATCCTCGTGAGCTGCATAACTATGGAAGTAGAGATGGTTTTAAACTGAATAGTGGGGTCAAGGCATCAAATCTGGGAAAATGTGGTAAAGCAAAGAGTAGAGATAAGACAAGAGGGAAAGCTATTAATGTGGGAAATGATAAACCATCCATGACAGAAAGGGACAAAGAGTGCACTCAGAGTAAATCAGCAGATAAGGCTATACACTACAAAAATAATAAATGGACAAAACTAAAGTCTCTGTATCTAAATGCACGTAGCATTCAAAACAAAACGGATGAACTGATAGCGTAAATAGAAACAAATAAATACGATCTGATAGCAATTACAGAAACATGGCTACAGGATGATGTAAGATTGGGATCTGAATATTTAACAGTGTGTGACATTTAGGAAGGACAGGAAGTTAGGAAAAGCTAGAGGGGTGGATCTGTTAATTAAAGATGATATTAGCACATTAGAGAGGGATGACCTAAATTCAGGAAACCAGGATGTTGATGCAGTTTGGATTGAGAGGAGGAATGATAAACGCGAGAAGTTACTTGTGGGAGTGGTTTGCAGGCCCCCCACACAGTAGGACAGAGTACAAAGGAAGAGATAATGGGAGCTTGTCAGAAAGGTACGGCAATAATCATGGGGGATTTTAATCTACATATAGACAGGAAAAGTCAAATGGGCAAAGGTATCATAGATGAGGAGTTCATAGAATGTTCTCGGGATAGTTTCTTAGAACAGCACGTTCTGGAGCTAACCAGAGAACAGGCTATACTAGACCTGGTATTGAGCAATGAGATAGGATTAATTGATAACCTCTTAGTGAAGGCACCCCCTGGGTAACAGTGATCATAATATGATTGAATTTTACATCCATATTGAGGGACAAATGATTACGTCCAAGACTAGTATTTTAAACTTAAATAAAGGCAATTATTAGGCCATGAAAGCAGAGCTAGTTAATGAACTGGAAAATGAGGTTAAGGGATAGGTCAATAGAGGTTCAGTGGCAGACATTTAAAGGGATATTTCAGAATACACAGAATATATACATTCCAATGAGAAAGAAAAATTCCAAGGGGAGGGCCCACCATCCGTGGTTAATTAATAAAGTTAAAGACAGTATCAAACTTAAAGAAAAAGCATATAATTACGCAAAGATGGGTGGCAGCTTGAAGATTGGAAAGAATATAAAGAACAGCAAAGAATGGCAAAAAGATTAATAAGGATGGAAAAATTTGAGTATGAGAGAAAGCTAGCTAGTAACATAAAGACAGATAGTAAGAGCTTCAATAGGTATTTAAATAAGAAAAGAGTTAACAAAGTGAGCATTGGTCCTATAGAAAGTGCGTCTGAGGAATTGCTAGTGGAAAATAATGGATGGTGGATGAATTAAACAGGCATTTTGCTTCAGTCTTCACTGTAGATAAGACAAGTAACATCCCAGAAATAGCTGTGAATCAGGAAATGGAAGGGAGGGAGGAACTTGGGAAAATTACAATCACCAGGGAAGTGATATTAAGCAAATTGTTGGAATGCAGGATGACAAATCCACATGTCCAGATGGACTTCAGCCCAAGGTCTTGAACGAAGTGGCTAGTGAGATAATTGATACATTGGTTTTAATTTTCCAAAATTCCCAAGATTTGGGGAAGGTTCCATTAGACTGCAAAATAACAAAGGTTATTTATTTATCTTATTCAAAAAGGGAGGGAGACAGAAGGCAGGAAACTACAGGCCAGTTAACATCTGTCATAGGGAAAATGTTAGAAGCTATTATTAAAGATGTTACAGCAGGGCACTTAGAAAAAAATCAAGGCAATCAGGCAGAGTCAACATGATTTTGTAAAAGGGAAATCATGTTTCACCAATTTATTGGAGCACTTTGGAGGAGTCACATATGCTGTGAATAAAGGGTAGCCAGTGGATGAACTTAACTTAGATTTCCAGAAGGCATTTGATAAAGTGCCACATCAAATGTTATTGTGGAAAATAAAAGCTCATGGGGTAGGGGGTAACATATTGACATGGATAGAAGATTGGCTGACTAACCGGAAGCAGAGAGTAGGCATAAATGAGTCTTTTTGTGGTTGGCAGGATATGACGAGAGGTGTGCCAGGGATCAGTGCTGGGCCTCAACTTTTTACAATTTATATAAATGGCTTGGATGAAAGGACCAAAGGAATGGTTGCTAAATTTACTGATGACACAAAGATAGGTAAGAATGTAAATTATGAAGAGGACATGAGGCTACAAAGTGACATAGATCGGTTATGTGGGTGGGAAAAGATCTGGCGAATGGGCTAGAATGTGAGCAAATGTGAAATTGTTCATTTTGGCAGGAAGAATAAAAAGGAAGCTTATTAACTAAATGGTGAGAGAGGGCAGAGCTCTGAGATTCAGAGGGATCTTGGAATCCTAGCACATGGATCACAAAAGCTTAGTGTGCAGGTACAGCAGGTAATTAGGAAAGCTAATACTATGTTATCATTTATTGTGAGGGAAATTGATCACTAAAGTAGGGGGGTTATGCTTCAGTTGTACAGGCATTGGAGGGACCACATCTGGAGCATTGTGTACAGTACTGGTCTCCTTATCCAAAGAAAGATGTAAATGCATTAGGAGCAGTTCTGAGAAGGTTTACTAGATTAATACTGGGAATGGGTGGGTTGTCTTATGAGGAAAGGTTGTAATTTCGAAGAGTAAAAGGCGATTTGCTTGAAACCTTTAAGACCCTGATGGGTCTAGACAGGGTGGATGTGGAGATGGTGTTTCCTCATGTGGGAGAATCTAGAACTAGGAGTCACTGTTTGAAAATAAGAGGTCGCTCATTTAAGATAGAGATGAGGAGAATGTTTTTCTGTCAGAGGGTAGGGAGTCTTTGGAACGCTCTTCTTCAAAAGGCGGTGGAAGAAGAGTCTGAATATTTTTAAGGCAGAGCTAGCTGGATTCTTGATTAACAAGGGGTGAAAGGTTATCAGGGGTAGGAAGGAATGTGGGGTTGAGGTTACAATCAGATCAGTCATGACCTTATTGAATGGTAGAGCAGGCTCGAGGGGCTGAGTGGCCTACTCCTGCTCCTAACTTGTATGTTCGTATGTAAAGCTACCTCTTAGTAGAGAGCTTGTAACATTCACTCCACACAAATGCCCACCATCTTCACCAAGAGAGAATCTAACCATCCCCCCTTGATATTCAATGGCATTACCATCACTGCACCCCCCGCCCCCCTCTATCAACATCATGGGTGGAATTTTCCCAGGATGGCACTAAGTGCGGTAGCGGGTGGGTAAAATGATGTTTTACCCATGGGCCTCGATGTCGGGTTTTCACACTGTATCATCCCAAACCCGGCACATTATTTCTGCATTCCTGGGAAACCTGCCGTTTCCATGGCGAACGGGCTCCCATTCACCCGCCTGCCATCACCCAGCCGCTGCATCTCGCCAGGCGCCATGTTTAAAGTCCAGCCACAAGCACATATCTCAGTTCATCCAGACCACCACTGCTGCATGGAAGACATGGCCCTGAAACTAAAGAGAACTGCAGCCCCAGATTCAGCCACACGTTCCTCGAGAACCTTTTGGATGCCGTAGAGACCTGCCAGGATGTCCTCTATGCCCGCTCTGGCCGCAGGATGGACAGCAACAGCAACAGGTGCTGAAGGTGGATAAAGGATCAGATACTTTAACAGTTTTATGGCTGCGTCCCTATGATATGACCCTGATCACAAAGAACAAGTGAGCTGCCCTCGGCCAGACAGGAGTCAGACATTCTTAGAGGCTGTGTGAAGATTTATGGAGTGTGCGCAGTGCATGGTCATCATCATCTTGCTGCAATTGAGTGACTATTAGGGCCTCCCCTGCGTCTCCATGACAGGAGCATTCTCACATTCTGCCATAAGCCAGACGGGAGTCAAACGTTCACAAGTGTGATGTGAGGGACTATGGTGTCTCCTCACTGCATGTCGTCATCATCCTCCACAAATCTAGCAACTATGAGGGCCTCCCGAGCGTGCCTGCCTCGTCTAGCCTGTGCGAGGTCTTCATCCCCGTCATCATCGCCTCCGAGGACCTCCTCAGCCTCATCCCCTTCAGCGTCCTCCTCATCGGAGGAGATCTGCAGCTCCTCCAGCTCCTCCTCAGTCAGCTCGTCTCCCTGTTGGAGCGCCAGGTTGTAAAGGGCACAGCAAACGATGACGATGTGTGACATCCTCTGTGGACTGTATTGCAGGGCTCCACCAGATCACTCCAGGCACCGGAGCCTCACCTTCAGCATCCCGATGGTTACCTCCAGCAAGTTGCGAGCTGCAGCATGAGCCTCATTATACTGTCGCTCTGCTGCAGTCTGAGGCTGCCGCTCGGCATCATCAGCCATGGACTCTGCGTGGAGCCCTTGTCCCCGAGGAGCATCCCTGCAGCCTCAGTGGATCCTGGAAGTCTCCAGGGATCTGTGACCGACTGAGGATGTAGGCATCGTGCACACTCCCTGGAAACCGAGCACACACCTGCAGGATGTGTTTCTGGTGGTCGCACACCAGCTGCACATTCAGCGAATGGAACCCCTTGCGGTTGATGTAGTCCACCATGTGTTGTGACGGATATCTGAGCACCACGAGTGCAGTCGATCGCATCCTGCACCAGTGGGAAACCCGAGGTCTGGGCAAATCCATTGCTCTTGCATCCTGGCTTTCCTGGTCCCGGGCAAAATGGACAAAGTTGTGTGCCCTCGAAAAGATGGCATCCGTGACCTCATGGATGCATTTATGGGTGGAGGCTTGTGATGTCCCACAGAGGTCACCTGTGCAGCTCTTAAAGGAGCCACTGGCGTCGAAATTGAGCGCTGTGGTCACTTTCATGGCCACTGGCAGTGGGTGCCCTCCATGTCCCCGTGGTGCCAAATCCTGCAGTAGCTGGCAGATGTGACCAACCAGTTCCCTAGAAATGCACAGTCTGCGGAGACATTGGTTCTTGGTCATCTGCAGGAATGAAAGGCGGCGTCTATAGACCCTGGGTGTCACTAGGCGCCAACCAGCCAGGGCTCGCTCTGGCTCTTGGGCTGCGTGTGCGGGAGCCACAGCCCCACTTCTTCCTGAGGTTGCTGGTCCCCTCCTCTGCGCAGCCAGGAGCCTCAGTCACTCTCTCCTCCGTCGTCTTCGCTCTCTGTAGGCCATCAGGCATACAGCTAGTTCACCAGGCTCCATGATCCTAATGTACTCCTCCTGCTGGGTTAAAGAGAGAGACACCTGGTTAGCATGGGTGTACTAAGAACCTGTCCTGCTTAAGTGTGACGGCCCCTTGACATTTCCCGGAGAGAGCTGATCCCCACTTGGATGGCCAGAGATTAGTGCGCTGCATGGCTGCCCTGTTAGCTTGAACCATGGGGGAGGCTGGTCCAAACCGGGATGTTTACATTGCAAGAGGCTGTGAACACCTCCAGCAGTGACTGCTCCATGGCCAGCTTTAGCGAGGAGATTGTACAACGTGTGCAGTCCAACTGCTCTGCAGTCCACTAAAGTGCTCCTGAATGTGCAGTCTGTGCTGGGGGGAGCTCTGGAGAACTTGGTGGCTCTTTGATGCCTCTGCGTTGCTTGAGTGGGCAGATAAGCTCGGAGCCCGACCCCAATCATATCAATGTGGCTGTGCCTGAACTGTCTGAGTTTCAGAGGAATGGTCACTTCATACAGGTTTCCCTAATACGAGGTATTCAACTCCGAATTCCCCTCAAAGTGCAGCCGCCAAGTGCAGGTCGATTCTGTGCTGTTGTGAAACACGTCGGCGTGCTTTCCCACCGACCTGGACGCACAATCCAGCGGGAGAGGTGTTGGGGGAAGGGTGATTCCAGCGGCCTGGCCGGAAAATGATGGGCTGATGTATGACAATGAGGTTCCCGATGTCCGATGGCGGGAAACACGGCCGCTGTCGGCAGGCTGAGCGGACGGTCGAGAACTGGTTTCCCGCCATCGTGGCCATATTGTCCGCTCATGCCACCGATCACGCCCAGTGCCAGCGGGCATGGAAAATTCCACCCCATGGGGGCTGACCATTGACTAGAAATTGAACTGGACCAGCCAAAAACATACTGTGGCTACAAGAACAGGTCAGGGTCTCGGAATTCTGCAGTGAGTTACTCATCACCTGATTCCTCAAAGCCTGTACCATCCACAAAGCACATGTCCGGAGTGTGATGGAATACTCTGCACTTCCCGAAGTGAGTGCAGCTCCAACAACACTCAAGAAGCTGGACACCATCCAGGACAAAGCAGCCGGCTTGATTGGCACCCCATTCGCCACCATCAACATCCACTCCCCCCACCACCAATGCACAGTGCCCGCAGTGTGTACCATCTACAGGATGCACTGCACAAACTCACCAAGGCTCCTTCGACAGCACCTTCCAAACCCACAGCCACTCCCACCTTGACGGACAAGGGCAGTAGATGCGTAGAAACACCACCATCTTCAAGTTCCCCTCTAAGCTACACACAATTAAGATTTGGAACTATATTGCTGTTCCTTCACTATTGCTGGGTCAAAATCCTGGAACTCCCTTCCTTATAGTACAGTGGGTGAAGCTACACCACATGGACTGCAGCGGTTCAAGAAGGCAGCTCAACACCACCTTCTCAAGGACAATTAGGGAAGGGCAATAAATGGTGGTCCAGCCAGTGATGCCCACATCCCATGAAAGAATAAATGACTAACACTGAAAGAAACTACAATTTACTGTTACACTTAAGTTAAACATAAAATGCAAACTCAACTAGATTTTAGAAAGGAATCAATCCTTAAAATTCTTTCACTTCCCAAATTCCCGGAGCTAAACACTTAAACTCGCTGCACTCAGACAAAGCTTAATGCTGTGGACTCCTTGTGTGGCTCCAGTGTCACCTTTTGTTTTATAATGCTCCTGTTAAGAGTCTTGGAATGTTTTAATACACTGAAAGTGCTGTGTAAAGATGTTATTGTTGTTGAAATAGTCAGCATGGCTGGAAGAAACTATGGAGCGAGAAACAGAGCTAATGTTTCCGGTCCATGGATCTACATCATTACCGGGGGCGCTTGGGGAATTTTAATTATTTTAGCCAGACATTGAAAGGCTGGAGAGGAGCATTTGGATCAACACTGACATCATCAACAATTTCAGTATCATCCTTTTAGCATTTAATCTGTCCTGCCTTCCATCATATCATAGACCTTCCCTTTGAAAGAACATTTGTTCTTTCAGGTACAATCATTTCAATGAAATGACAGCAAAATGCTGCAGATGCTGGAAATCTGAAATAAAAACAAAAACTGCTGGAAAAGCTCCGCAGACCCGGCAGCGCCTGTGGAGCAAGGAGCAGAGTTAACGTTTCGAGTCCGTGTGACTCTTCTTCAGAGCTGCTTTTTTTGTGAGGACTAAAGGAGGTGCTGATAGCGGCAGAATGTGTTAATAGCAGAACAAGGGTCAGCGCTCTGTGAAAGTACAACATAGAAACAAGTGACAGAAAGCCCTGTGGGAGCAGGGGTGGGGGGAAAAATCAATGAATAAATAAAAATAAATATATAAAACTAAAAATGAAAATAAATAAGAAGAAAAATTTTAATTAAATTGAAATAAAGAAAGTGGGATTAATAAAGGATTAGAGATGGTTGAGAGAGTTTATGGTCTGAAGTTGTTGAACTCAATGTTCAGTCCAGAAGGCTGTAAAGTGCCTAATCAGAAGATGAGGTGATTTTCCTCCAGTTTGCGTTGAGCTTCACTGGAACATTGCAGCAGGCTACGGAGAGACATGTGGGCATGAGAGCTGGATGGTGTGTTGAAATGGCAAGCGACAGGAAGGTCTGGGTCATAGAAACATAGAAACATTGAAAATAGGAGCAGGAGTAGGCCATTCGGCCCTTCGAGCCTGCCCCACCATTCATTATGATCATGGCTGATCATCCAACCCAGCTCCCGCTTTCTCCCCATATGCTTTGATCCCTTTCTCCCCAAGTGATAGATCTAACTCCTTCTTGAAAACATACAATATTTTGGCCTGAACTACTTTCTGTAGTAGCAAATTTCACAGGCTCACCACTCTCTGGGTGAAGAAATTTCTCCTCGCCTCAGTCCTAAATGGTCCACCCCGTATCCTCAGACTGTGACCCCTGGTTCCGGACTCCCCCACCATCAGGAACATCCTTCCTGCATCCACCATATCTAGCCCTGTTAGAATTATATAGGTTTCTATGAGAGCCCCCCTCATTCTTCTGAACTCCAGAGAATATAATCTTAATCGACTCAATCTCTCCTCATATGTCAGTCCCGCCATCCCAAGAATCAGCTGGTAAACCTTCGCTGCACTCCCTCTATAGCAAGAACATCCTTCCTCAGATAAGGAGACCAAAACCGCACACAATATTCCAGGTATGGTCTCACCGAGGCCCAGTATAATTGCAGCAAGACATCCCTGCTCCTGTATTCGAATCCTCTCACTATGAAGGCCAACATACCATTTGCCTTCTTTACCGCCTGCTGCACCTGCATGCTTACCTTCGGCGACTGGTGTACAAGGACACCCAGGTCTCGTTGCACATTCCCCTCTCAGAATAAATAAAATTTATTAACTCATTCAACAGATTTATCTTTAAATCTGTCGCTAGGTTAAAATCCGGGTAGGGGGAGGGAAAGAGGATCTGATTCTCCCACTCGAACAACCTCCTATCCACCAGTCCTCCAATAGCCCAGCGTCCATCATGCTCCTCATCCTCCAGTCAATTTATAGCCATTCAGGTAATAATCTTCCTTCCTGTTTTTGCTACCAAAGTGGATAACCTCTCATTCATCCACATGATGCTGCATCTGCCATGTATCTGCCCACTCACTCAGCTTGTCCAAATCACACTGAAGCATCTCTGCATCCTCCTCACAGCTCACCCTCCCACCCAGCTTTGTGTCGTCTGCAAATTTGGAGATATTACATTTAATTCCCTCATCTAAATCATTAATATATATAGTGAATAGCTGGGGTCCCAGCACCGATCCCTGCGGTATCCCACTAGTCACTGCCTGCCATTCGGAAAAAGACTCGTTTATTCTTACTCTTTGTTTCTGCCAACCAGTTTTCTATCCATCTCAATACACTACCCCCAATCCCACGTGCTTTCATTTTTCACGCTAATCTCTTATGTGGAACTTTGTTGAAAGCCTTCTGAAAGCCCAAATAAACCACATCCACTGGCTTCCCCTCATCAGCTCTGCTAGTTACATCCTCGAAAAATTCCAGTAGATTTGTCAAGCATGATTTCCCTTTCGTAAATCCATGCTGACTCTGTCCGATGCTTGTGGACAGGCCGAAGGTGTTCCGCAAAGCGGTCACCCAGTCTGCGTTTGGTGTCCCCAATGTAGAGGAGACCGCGTTAGCAGCAGCGAATGCAGTCGACCAAATTGAAGGAGGTGCAAGTGAAGCACTGTTTCACCTGAAAGGAGTGTTTAGGCCCTTGGACGGTGAGGAGGGAGGAGGTAAAAGGGCAGGTGTTGCACCTTCTGTGATTGCATGGGAAGGTGCCGTGGGAAGGGGATGGAGGAGTGGATCAGGGTGTAGGGAGGGAACGGTCCCTACGGAATGCTGATAGGGGGGGTGGGTGAGGGGAAGATATGTTTTGTGTTGGCATCATGTTGGAGTTGGCGGTAATGGTGGAGGATGATCCTTTGAATGCGGAGGCTGGTGGAGTGAAAAGTGAGGACAAAGGGGACACGATCATGGTTCTGGGAGGGAGAGGAAGCGGTGAGGGCAGAGGTGTGGGAGAGGGGTCGGACATGGTTGAGGGCCGTGTCAACCACAGTGACGGGGAATAATCTGTTAAGGAAAGAGAATGACATGCCAGATACGCCGTTTTGGAAGGTAGCACCATCGGAACAGATGCAACGGAGGTGAAGGAACTGAGAGAATGGGATGGAGTCTTTACAGGAGTCAGGGTGTGAGGAGCTGGAGTCGAGGTAGCTGTGGGGGTCAGTGGGCTTGTAATGAATATTGGTGGACATTCTACCTCCATAAATGGAGACAGAGAGGTCAAGGAAGGGAAGGGAAGTGTCAGAATGGACCATGTGAAGGTGAGAGAGGGGTGGAAATTGGATGCAAAATCGATAAGTTTTCCAGGTACCGATGAGAGTACAAACCGACACCGATACAGTCATCAATGCATCGAAAATAGTGATGTGGGAGGGGGCCTGAGTAGGACTGGAACAAGGAACGTTCCACATATCCCACAAAAAGACAGGCATAACTGGGGACCATGCGGGTACCCACAGTATCACAGTATCTTTACAGTGTAGAAGGAGGCCATTCGGCCCATCGAGTCTGCACTGGCTCTCTGAAAGAACATTCTACCTCTTCCCACTCCCCTGCATTATCCCCATAACCTTGTACATTCTCTCTTTTCCGTTAGCAATCCAATTGCCTTTTGAATACTTTGATCGAACCTGCCTCCACCACCCTCTGGGTGAAAAAAATTTTCCTCCTTCTACTCCTTTTGCCCATTATTTTGAATCTGTGCCCTTTGGTTCTTGATGTTTTCTTGAGTGGGAACAGTTTCTCACTATTTACCCTGTCCATATCCCTCAGGATCTTGAATACCTCTATCAAGTCTCCTCTCAGCCCTCTTTCTTCCAAGGAAAAGTGTCCCAATCACTCCAGTCTATCCTCATAGCTGCAGTTGTTCATCCCTAGAATCATTCTCATTAATCTCCTTTGTACTCTTTCCAATGACTTTACGTCCTTCCTCAAGTATGGTGCCCAGAATTGGACCCAGTACTCCAGATGAGGCCTAACTAGTGTCTTATGCAAGTTCAGCATGATCACCTTACCCCTGTACTCAATGTCCCTATTAATAAAGCCCAAGATACTATATGCTTTATTAATTGCTCTCTCAACATGCCCTGCCATCTTCAATGACCTCTGTACGCATACACCGAGGTCCCTCTGTTCCTGCACCTCCCTTTGTTTTAGATGGTCTCACCATCTTTTTCCTGCCACTTCTCTGCATTGAACTTCATCTGCCACTTGTCTACCCAATCCACCAACGTGTCTATGTCCTTTTGAAGTTCAAGACTATCTCCATCACAGTTGACAACATTTCCAATCTTCGTATCATCTGCAAATTTGGAAACCATGCCCTGCACACAACAGTCTAGGTCCTTAATATATATCATGAAGAATAAGTGTCCCAACTCTGACCCTGGGAGACTTCACTACAAACCTTTCACAATCAGAAAAACCACCATTTAACGCTACTCTCTGTTTCCCGTCACTCAGCCAATTTCTTATCCAAGTGCCTACTTTCCCTTTTATTCCATGACCTAGAATTTTTCTCACAAGTCTGTTGTGTGGCACTGTATCAAAAGCCTTTTTTAAAAATCCATATACACCACATCAACAGTGTTTCCCTTATCAACCTTCTCTGTTACTTCCTCAAAAAATTCCAGCAAGTTAGTTAAACATGATTTTCCCTTAATGAATCCATGCTGGCTTTCCCTCATTATCATGTACTTGTCTAAGTGACTATTGATTTTACCCCATCCTGTAGTTTCCAGAAGTTTCCCTACCACTGAGGTCATTCTGATTGCTCTGTAGTTGCCGGCTTAATCCTTGCACCCCTTTTTAAACAAGGGTGGAACATTTGCAATTCTCCAGTCGTGTGGCACCTCCCCTGTGTCTAAGGAAGACTGGAAGATTATCATTATTTCCTCTGCAATTTCCACTCACGTCTCTCTGTACTCTTGGATGCATCTCATCCGGTTCTGGTACCTTATCTATTTTAAGTAAAGATAGTCTTTCCAACACCTCCTTCCTCTTGATTGTAAGTTTTTCTAGTGTACCAGTTACCTCCTCTCTCACCTTGGCCTGGGTAGGATCCTCTTCCTTTGTAAAGACAGATGCAGAGTACTCGGACAACACCTGCACTATTTCTCCAGCCTCCATATGCAAGTCCCATTTTTTGCCCCTAATCAACCCTACTCTTTCTTTTACCACCCTTTTATTATTTACATGCTTGTAGAAGACCTTGGGATTTCCTTTTCTGTTCGCTGCCGGCCTCTTTTCATGCTCTCTCTTTGCTTTTCTTATTAGTTTTTTCATTTCCCCCCGGTCCTGCCATATTGAGGCTGATTTTACATTGTATTTTCAACAGACATCTGTTGTGTGCGCACTTCCTCCTTTTCATCTTCTATCTCTCTCATCATCCAGGGTTCTCTGGATTTATTTGTCCTACCTTTCCCCTTCAGGGAATATCCCTTGACATTTGCTGCAATACTTTTTCTTTAAAGGTGGCCCATTGTCGGCCACCGTCTTTTCTGCCAACATTTGATTCCCACTCACTCATCTCAGATGCCTTCTCATCCCATCGAACTTGGCTTTCCCGCAATTAATTATCCCCGTTCTGGATTGTTCCCTGTCCTTTTCCATGATTAACCTAAACCTTATGATACAATGGTCACTGTCCCCTAGAGGCTCTCCCACTGATATTTGATCCACTTGGGCCAACTCATTCCCCAGAACCAGGTCCAAAAGTACATGTCCTCTAGTTGGACTGGAAACATACAGATGCAGAAAATTATCTTGAACACATTCCAGGAACTCTTGCCTACTTTTCCCTTTGTATTATTCCTATCCCAGTCCATATTCGGATAATTGAAGTCTCCCATTCTGATTACTCTATAACTCTTGCACCTCTCCATAATTTCTTTGCAAATTTGTTTCCCCATATCTCTTCCACTAGTTTGTGGTCTGTGTCGTATATAATCAATGTTACTGCACCTGTTTCATTCCTTACCTCCAGCCAGAGAGATTCTGTCCTTGACCCCTCTGGAACATCTTCTCTCTCCAATCCTGTAATGCCATCTTTAACCAGAATTGCCACTTCCCACTGCCACCCTAACCCCCACCACCACATTTTCTTCCTTTCCTGTCTCTCCTAAACACCTTGTACCAGGAATATTTAGCCCAGTCCTGCCTTTCTTTGAGCCAGGTCTCTGTTATAACAATAGTATCACATAATTCCATTTGTTAACCTGTGCCTGCAGTTCACCAATCTTATTAACCACACTCCGTGCTTTCACACACATGCACATTAGCCCTGATTTAGGCTTTTTATCCTTTCCCCCTCATTCTGGTCCCATCTAATGACTTGCTGTTGCCTACTCTAGTTCTAACAAACTCTCCAAGGTTCTATTAACCTTGATACAACTGGCTGATATATCCTTGGTATCAGTTGATGCTTCCCTACTCCCCACTGCCAGTTTTTCTCCTCTCCACTCTGAATTTCCCCTCAGGGTCCCATCCCCATACCAATCTAGTTTAAACCCTCCCCAATAGCACTAGCAAAGCTCCCCGCGAGGACATTCATCTCAGTCATATTCAGGTGTAGATCGTCCAGCTTGTACAGGTCCCACCTCCCCCAGAACCTGGCCCAATGCCTCAGAAATCTAAAGCCCTCCCTTCTCCTCCATTTCTCTAGCCACGTGTTGAACTGCTCAATCTTCCTATTCTTGTGCTCACTGGCACGTGGCACTGGGAATAATCCTGTCATTACTGTTCTTGAGGTCCTGCTTTTTAATTATCTTCTTAACTCCCTAAAATCTGGTTTCAGGACCTCATCCCTTTTCCTACCTATATCATTGGTACCAATGGGGACCACGACCTCTGGCTGTTCACCCTCCCCCAAAAGCATGTTCTGCAGCTGCCCTGTGACATCCTTGACCCTGGCACCAGAGAGGCAACATACCATCCTGGAGTCATGTCTATGGCCACAGAAATGCCTGTTTGCTCCTCTAACTATGGAATCCCCTACTACTATAGCACTCCCGCCCTTCCTCCTCCCCTCCTGTGCAGCTGAGCCACCTGTGGTGCCATGAACTTGGCTCTTGATATCGCCCTCCGAGGAACCATCTCGCTCACCAGTATCCAAAATGGAAAAGCAGTTAGAGAGTGAGGTAGCCTCAGCAGATTCCTGCACTACCTGCCTGTTTCTCCTAGATACTCTGGCGGTCACCCATTCCCTCTCTGTGTTCTTCGAACCTGCTGTGTGACTACCTCTCTAAAAGTGCTATCCACGTTATCCTCGGCCTTGTGGATGTACTGCAGTGACTCCAGCAGCCACTCAAGCTCCCCAAATCAGAGCTCAACTTTCTGCCACTAGTGACGCTTCCTGCAGATATGATCATTGAGTCCACTCTGTGCCTGCGCGACTTCCCACATCCCACAGGATGTACATTCCACATGGCCGAGCTGCGCTGACATACCTTAAACTTTGTATGAAGCATTTACTACGGTATTTATTTTATAATTTATTCTAAATTACTCATTTAAAAAAATTATTTTCTTAATTAATTTGGAATATTTCCCACGTATAGTACAGTACTGTGTTTATTAAATGCTAGCATCACCCACAATTACAACTAAAAGTTACACATTCCTTAATTACACGGGTATGTGTTTTAAGTATTTATTTTTAATTATTTTATTTTAGCTATTTTATTTTACTTATTTTGTTGTATATATATTTTTTATTTTAAAGTTTTACTTCTTGTTATTTACAAGACCTACTTTAACTCCTGCATCCTAAGCTGGCTTTTAACACACTAACCCTTACACCAAGCTCTTACCAGCCAATCAGCTTCCTGGTTTCATGTGATGTCACAGTTGCTTTTACCACTCAGCTTCTACAGAAGCTGAAATGCTCCTGGTTCCAGACTTGCCTCTGCTCCACTCTCAGGCAAGAAAGGCTGTGCTCTGAGCCCAAGTATCTATTTATGCTGATCCTGGTTCCTGACTTGCCTCTGCTCCGCTCCCATAGCCACACCTTTTAGTTGGAGGAAGTGAGACAAGTTAAAGGAAAAGTTATTCAGTGGGAGAACAAGTTCAGCCAGACAGAGGAGAGTGGTGGTGGATGAGGATTGTTTGGGCCTCATTTCAATATATGACTGAATTCAATAACAAATGTTAAAACCTTAATAAGTTCTCAATCAAGCTAGTAACTTTGTTCTCAACCTGATGTATTTTACCCCACTTTATTTTCCTTCTTCACAGTTAACTTAATGGCGATTAGAATACTGTCTCAGCAAAAGTGCGGTCTCTCCAAATGTGTTACTTGCTACCTGGTGGCCATGGCAGTGGCAGATCTACTGGTCATTATCCTGGACCTGATATTAAGACACATACCAATTGTTTATGGGGAGCAGTTCCAGTTCCTGTTTTCCATTCCCGTGTGTAACATACACGCTGTTTTCCTTTATGTAGCCACTGACTGTTCTGTCTGGTTCACTGTCACTTTCACCATTGACCGATTTGTGGCCATTTGTGTCCAGAAGCTGAAAAGTAAATATTGCACTGAGAAAACAGCGACTGTGGTTCTGGGAACAGTGACTGTGCTGAGCTGTTTAAAGAACATTTTCTGGTATTTTATGTTCATAGGTGAATATTTGCTGTTGAATGTCCCCTGGTTTTGTGATGTAACAGGGGGTATTCAGTATTCTCAAGTCTGGGGATCAATCGAGTTCCTCCATAATATTCTAAACCCAGCGGTCCCATTTGTTGTGATTTTGCTGCTCAATGTTTTCACTGTCAGACACATTTTAGTGAGCAGCAGAGCCCGCAGGAGACTCCGGGCTGACAGCAGTGGGGAGAGTCCCAGAGACCCAGAGATGGAGAGTCGAAGGAAATCCATCATTTTACTGTTTGTTATCTCGGCAAATTTCATCCTGTTATGGACGACGTTAATGGTTTATTCCGTGTGGTACCGGATGTGGGATTTGGGATATGGTTCTGTTTGGATTGATGAAGTTGTGCTGGAACTGGGCTTCATGCTGCAGCTCCTGAGTTGCTGCACAAACACTTGTATTTATGCCGTGACCCAGACTAAGTTTAGAGAACATCTGAAGGATATGCTGAAGTATCCCTTCACCCAAATTGTTCGACTCATTCATTGATCAGAAAAACTGAATCACTGAGAGCTTCAGGCACCTTCTCATTTTATTTCACATTTCCAGCAGGGGCCATGTCCTGTTCCCCATGGTGATAGGGAATGGGGGTGGGTCCTGTTTCCCACAGTGACAGTGAAGTGAGGGTACAGCCTGCGGCCAATAGTGATGGGAGACTGAGGGTGGGGCCTGTTCCCATGGTGAAAAAGAATTAGGGGAGAGGCCTGTTGCCAAGGTGACATGGAACTGGGAATTGGGAGATTTCCACATGGTGACAGGACGTAGGGGAGGGCATTGGGTGATCTCTGGCACGGGATCAGCTCACTCAACGCAGGCCCGGGATGGAGCTCCGTGCTCCGTTTGGCTCGCTATCACACCAGGAGACTTCAGCTAACACAGCATAATCTGGAGCCTGGGCCTGTCCTGCTCTGGGGGCTCAGTAACAAACCCCATGAGATGAACTTTTAATAAACACTGCGGTGTATTTAACTCCTTGTCCAACACTGTGAGGCAGCTTTCAGTTTTTAGGTTGATTTCACAGGCAATCTCCAGCTCTGAATTCCTCAGCAG
Source organism: Cetorhinus maximus (assembly GCF_964194155.1). NCBI lineage: Eukaryota > Metazoa > Chordata > Chondrichthyes > Lamniformes > Cetorhinidae > Cetorhinus > Cetorhinus maximus. The sequence goes on along the minus strand of NW_027597800.1, from coordinate 26,110 downwards.
AGAGCTTCTGATCTCCGGATAGTCGGAGTCCGGATGGATGTACCCCGGAAGATGCGCCATGGGACATTATCGGAAGTCCCAACGCACTGACTCCACGGGAACTGCCAGGGAAGTTTTAACATCTGATGGGCAATTCACCTGCTCACTGGGACCCTCCGCAAAAGTCTCCAACTTCAAACAGTTCCCGTGTACTTACCTGAATAGATAACCAGGAAATGTTAGACCGATGAAAACCTAGTCTAACTCCTGGGTAACTGCACAGCTGACCGACCAATCACTCACCATGTCCCCCCCACCTGACTGCCTCGTGACCCCCAACTACCCCCTGACACCTGACTCCCCATTGACCTCCCAACACCCCCAACTCGACCTGACTAGCTGCTCCACCCGACTCCGCCGACGCACCCTATTCCCCCGACTCAACCTGACTAGCCTTTGCCCCAGCTACCCGCTTACCCACCTGCCAAACTGCCCACCTCACCCACCTGCCAACCTACCCAGCTTCCACCTTACCTACCTGACATCCTATCCCCTTACCCATTTACCTCACACAACCTACCCCCTTGCCCGCCCACCCCCATTACTCACTTACCTTCTCTCTGTAGCTTTCCAAAGAAGCTTTGGGACATATAAACTCTTTACTTACTGGTCAAAGTCCTGGAGCTCCCTTCCTAACAGCGCTGTGCGTGTACCGACACCACATGAACTGCAGTGGTTCAAGAAGGCAGCTCACCACCTCCCTCTCGAGGGCCACTAGGGATGGGCAATAAATGCTGCCCCGGCCAGTGAAGCCCACATCCAGTGAATGAATAACAAAAAATCCGGGAGCTGGTGTTGTAAAAAGGGGGCGTGGCCTGTCCTCCCCCAACGATCCGACGCTATGAAGAAGCAGTTCCATTTCAGGCTCGCTCCGCATTTCTGGAGAAGCCGGGATGGGAAGACCTGGTCAGGAACGCCGCGCTCCGGTGTGCTGGAGGATAGTAGGAGCGGAGTGGCAATCCGACAGTGATTGACATTCCTCGGAAGATTCTGGCCTCATCTTTCAATTGGATACTTTACAGCCTTCCAGACTCAACACTGAGTTCAACCATTACAGACTGGAATCTCTGTCTCCATACTGTCTCCATTTCTTTTCATGTTTCACTCTTACTCTTGTTCTCACATTCGGAATGCAGCACAACTGCTCGATGCACATCTTTTGTTTCTTTACTTGTCCCATTTCCACTCCCTTTGACTCTGCACGACTAACTCTTCTGTCATTTAATCTCTCCCTGTCTTACACCCAATCACAGAGCTTCCCTATTGTCCTTTTTCTCACCCTCCTGTTGCTTAAAGTCGATGACATTTCAAACTTGTCCAGTTCTGATGCCTGAAATGTTAACTCGATTTCTCTCTGTACAGATGCTGTCAGACCTGATGAGTATATCCAAGGATTTCTGAATGTATTCAGAGGAATTCTCTGTTACTCCAGCCCGGGATCACGGATGCAATGGATGTTATTGAAAACAAGTTCCCTGGGCCATTTTGTTAGAGCTTGTTTGCTTCTAAAATTGTATTTTTACTCTTCTGACATTGTCTCAAATTAACCATTAAACTTCTGACATGGATCCATGTATCCATTTAGCATGGGTGGATGATTGGACAATGGAGAAGTAGCAGAGCGTAGGGATAAACGGGACATTTTCGTTTTCTCAGCCGCTAACTAGGGGATTTCTGCAAGGATCGGAGCTGGGGCCTCAACTATTTACAATCCCTGTTAATGATTTAGACAATGAGATCAAGCTGAGAGAAGTAGGGAAAGCGGAGGGGTGAAATCAAAAAGGAAATTAGGACAGTAAAGAGAGGGCATGAAAGAATATTGGCAAGCAAAATCAACACAAAGATGATTGATCAATTTAGAGTGAGAGGATCACGAAGGAAAGAGTGGTGCTCATAAAACACCGAAAATGTAACCTGTGGGTGGAGGCGGAGGATGTGGGTGTGGGTCTGAATGAATACTTTGCATCTGTCTTAACAAAAGAGGGGGAGAATGCTGACATTGTAGTTCAGCCAATTTTGGATCCAACATGCCACTTTGCCTTGGATCTTACTTTCATGCCCAGTCTGCCATGAGGGATCTTTTCAAAAGCGTTGCTAAAGTCAAATGCATTACCCTTATCAACACTCCTGGTTACCTCCTCAAAAAATTCGATCAAATTTTTCAAACACGACCTTCCCTTAACAAACCCATGCTGACTGTCCCCGATTAATCCTTGTCTCTCCAAGGCCAGATATATTCTGCCCCTCAGAATTCTTTCTAGTAACTTCCCCGCCACTGAGGTTAGACTGACTGGCCTGTAATTTCCTGATCTATCCATTCCTCCCTTTCTTAATATTGGAACAATTTTAGCAGTCCTCCAGTCCTCTGGCATCACACCTGTGGCCAGAGAGGATTTGAAAATTATTGCCAGGGCCCCTGAAATCTCTTCCCTTGGCTCCCTCAACAGCCTGGGATATATCTCATCCGGGCCTGTGGATTTATCCATTTCTAAGGCCGCTAGACCTGCAAGTGCCCCCTCGCTCTCTATGTTAATTTCCTCTAATATTTCACAGTCCTCCACCCTGATATCTGTATCTGAGTCGTCCTTTTCCATTGTGAAGACCGACGTAAAGGACTCATTGAGGACTGCACCCATGTCTTCCGGGTCCACACACAGATTACCTCTATTATCCCAAATTGGCCCTACTCTTTCCCTAGTTATTCTCTTACCCTATATATATTTAAATAACCCCTTTGAGTTTTCCTTTATTCTATCCACCAATGCTTTCTCATGCACTCTCTTAGCTTTCCTAATTTCCTTTCTAAGTTCCCTCTACACTTTTTACATTCCAGGAAGGACTCAGCTGTATTGAGCCCTCGGTATCTGCCATAAGCTTCTCTTGTTTTCTTCATCCTAACCTTTATGCCTCTTGACATCCAGGGTTCTCCAGGATTGGTTCCCCCCACCCGTTGCCTTTACGGGAACATAATTGCCCTGTGCTTCTGCTATTACCTCCTTGAAGACCCCCCACTGCTCTGACAGTTTTATCTGCAAGTAGCTGCTCCCAGTCCACTTGTGCCAAATCGCATCTCATCTTAGTAAAATTAGCCTTTCCCCAGTTTAGAACTTTTATTCCTGGCCCAACCTTATTCTTTTCCATAACTATCCTAAATCTAACTGAGTTATGGTCAATATCTCCAAAATGCTCCCCTACTGATATGCCTTCCACCTGCCCGGGCTCATTTCAGAATATTAGGTCCAGAACTGCCCCCTCCCTTGCTGGGCTTTCTACGCACTGTCTAAGAAAGTTCTCCTGGATGCAACTTCAGAATTTTACTCCCTCCCTACCTTGCACACTGAAACTATCCCAGTTAATATTTGGGTAGTTAAAATCCTGCCCTATTATTCTTACACTTCTCTGAAATTTGTCTACATATTTGATCCTCTATCTCTCCCTGACTGTTTGGGGGCCTATAGTACACAGATCATATCTGACTAATTAGATTGAAGTTTTTGAGGAAGTAACAAGTAGGATTGATGAGGGTGGTGTAGTTGATGTGATACACATTGATTATAACAAGGCTTTCGACAAGGTTCCACATGGCAGACTGATTAAAAAAATAAAAGCCCATAGGATCCAGGGGAACGTAGCGAGCTGGATACAAAATTGGTTCAGTGGCAGGAAACAAAGGATGGATGTTTTTGTGACTGGAAGGCTGTTTCCAGTGGGGTTCTGCCGGGCTCAGTACTGGGCCCCCTGCTTTTTGTGGTCTATATTAATGATTTGGGCATAAAAGTAGAATGATCAAGAAGTTTGCAGAAAAATTGGTTGATAGTGAGGAGAGTTGCTGTGGACTGCAGGAAGACATCAATAGACTGGTTAAGTGGGCAGAAAAGTGGCAAATGGAATTCAACCCAGAGAAGTGTGAGATGATGCATTTGGGGAGGTCAAACAAGGCAAAGGATTACACAATAAATGGGAGGAAACTGAGAGGTGTAGAGGAAGTGAGGGGTCTTAGAGTGAATGTCCACAGATCCCAGAATGTAGCAGGACAGGTTGAGAATTTGGTTAAGAAGGCTGATGGAATCCTTTCATTTCTTAGCCGAGGTGTAGAATATAAGAACAGGGAGGTTATGCTGGAACTATAGAAAACATTAGTTAGGCCACAGCTTGAGTACTGTGTGCTGTTCTGGTCATCTTGTTACAGAAAGGATGTAATTGCTTTCAAGAGGGAACAGAGGAGATTTACCAGGATGTTGCCTGGGCTGGAAAATTGCAAATATGAGGAAAGATCGGAGAGGCTGGGGTTGTTCTCCTTGGAACAGAGGAGGCTGAGGGGAGATTTGATTGAGATGTACAAAATTGTGAAGGGCCTGGATAGACTGGATGGGAAGGGCCTATTTACTTTAGCAGAGAGCACATTGACGAGGCGATATAGATTTTAAGTGATTGATAGAAAGATTAGAGGGGAGATGAGGAAAACCTTTTCTCACCCAGAGGATTGTGTGGGTCTGGAACTCACTGCCTGAAAGGGGAGTAGAGGCCGGAACCCTCAACTCATTGAAAAGGTGTCTGGATATGCACCTCAACTGCCGGAAGCTGCAGGGCTACGGACCAAGTGCTGGAAAGTGGGATTAGGCTGGGGGGGGTTCGTTCTTCAGCCGGGGCAGACACGATGGGCCGAGTGGCCTCTTTCTGTGTTGTAAAAATTCTACGATTCTACGTTACATTCAGACGGTTGCTATGCAGCCATTCACACCTCATCTGGACACATCTTTTGTTTCTTTACTTTACCCATTACCACTGCCTTTGGCTTTTGCACCATGAAACCTTTTATCCTTTAATCTCTCCTGCCCTCCACCCTATCACGCACCTTCCCTTTTGTTCATCGACATCATTCCCCCCCCCAGACCAACTCCTATTGGTCCAAATAAAATCAGCCTTCCTGGTAATAAATCCATGAGTTCTGTCATTGGTGGAGATTGTGGAGTTTGGGGCTGGTTAATTGGTTCAATGTTGCTGCTTCCGGTCTCATTGGTGTCAGGTGAGTGCAGCTTGTGTGTATAAAAGGTGCTGCTCGGTGGCTGAAGGGATGGTTGAGTTGTTTGGTATCATGGGTGATTTTGTAGTGAGGCCTTTGTTCCCAGTGCTGGTGTTAGCTGGAGCTGTTTGTGGCTCTGATACTTGGCAACTGTTTCTGGGCCAGAGGTTTCCATGGAGCAGAGTCAAAGCCACCCCTGTGCCTCAGACAGTCTCTCCTCCTGGGCCTCCCTTTGGTTCCCATTTCCGTGTGTCTGAGGGTGGAAGTGTGTCTCCACTGCAGACTGTGATGGTGCAGTGTGGAGAGGACAAGCTGCTGCTCAGGGTCCAGCTGGATTTATTTGGAACCAGGCACCTGATCAAAGCTGCTGACCTGACCCCGGGGACAGCAGGTTGTCGGCCAACCAGGATCTACTCTCAGAACCACACTGTCCTCTTTGACTATGGACTCCATGAGTGTGGCAGCAGGTTGCAGGTAATGGGAATCCTCAGCTCTTGCTCTAAGCTTGGGCTGTAGGTTGTTCCCCACTCTTCATTCCAACACTGGGTGAGATGTCAATGATATTGAGGAGATAGCTGTCTCCTGCTTTATAAAACTACAAATTAGCTTTCTATCTTGTATTGTACTTTACTTTAACTGATCCCTGAGTCTCTCCAACCTATGACATCAGCCCCATTGGTCTTGAACCTTCTCTTTGGATCCTCCAAGCTTTTCCTTTTGTTGTTTTGAGGATTTTCAGCTCTATTCCCCTCATTCAGATCAATCCAACTGGAGGTTTCAGTCCAGTTTAATCGAACCAGGTTTAGAATGAGATGTGATGAAAATTTGCTTTTTCATATAAATTTGGATAGCTTGAATTTCCAAGCAATGGTGGGATGTGACACCCAGCTTTCAGAAACTAAGCTGAAGTGTTAATTTTTTTCAAAAGGTTACTGATAAATTAGTACTAAAGTTTTATATTATGAAAAGTGAAGTTGCAACAAGATATGGGAACAATGGAATTTACCTGTAGAGAGGATGAGGCTGAGTCAGTATTGAAGACATCCTAAGATCTTTCATAAATGTGAGAAGCCTCCAGCCTCTGCATCAAGTTCCTGTCTAAAGGAACCAAGGATGTGTCAACTCGTATTGAATTCTCCTGTCCAGGTGGTGTTGCTTTGCCTGGGTCTGTACAAATCTGTTTTTTAACTGTTGCCTTAATGAAGGTGTCACTGGGAGCCAGATTAATCAGAATTTTGGGAGTTCTTATAGTAATTTGTAGACATAATGGATGTGCTTAATCTTTTCTTTAAATGTTTACATTTTTATCTAAACCTCCTGAATTTGTGGCAGTCTTTGCTGTTCCTGAATTCCGGGCACTGATCTCAAAATAAAATACTAATTGCAAAACAGTTGAGTGCCTAATCAAGTTTCCCTCGTGGATTTGATCCACCTGACTAGCATCATCTGCCACATCATAACATTCCCTTCATTCCCCAAAATAAATCCATCTGTCTCCAATGTACTCGGTGACTGAGCATTCACAGCTCTCTGGGATAGAATCCCAAACATTCACCACCTGCTGTATGAAGTAATTCCCTGTCACATTAATCTTAAGTGACCCCCTGACCTGAGATGCCTACCCCTAATAATCAACTCTCCTCCGGCTGGGGGGAAGCAGCCTCTTCACACTGATCCTGTCCATCCCCCTCAGAATTGTTTTCAGGGGATGGGATGACTTCATTGTTAACCCCTGTGGAGAACATTCTCATTTCAGATCAGTTCTTCATTCCTTCACCTGATTCTTTCAGATGATTGGAGATTTCCTCATCTACACCACCCACCTGAACCACACCCCAGAGTATCATGGATCTGTCATTGTGAGAACGAATGGAGCTGTCGTTCCCATTGAGTGTCGTTATTTGAGGTGAGAATCTTTATTCGCTTTGTCAATAAGATCTACAGCTGCTGGTGGTCTCTGAAGATGTCCTAAAATGACTCCCCTGCCTTTCCAGGAAGGGCAATGTGAGCAGTGACCCCATCAAGCCCACCTGGATCCCATTCAGCTCCACCAAGTCTGGAGAAGGGCATCTGTCATTCTCTCTGCGCCTAATGAATGGTATGTGATGGGTGGATGGGGAGTGATTTCCTGTAGTCACTCACTGGGAGTTACAGCCACTGTTTCTAACCCTTGTCCTCTTGTACTTCAGGTGACTGGCTTACAGAGCGCACTTCGACTGTCTACTACCTGGGTGAGCTCATTCACATTGAGGCCTCTGTTTCAATGATCAACCACATGCCCCTGAAGCTCTACATTGACCGCTGTGTAGCTACACTGAGCCCAGACAAGGACTCCACCCGGAGATACAGCTTCATTGACCACAATGGGCAAGGATCTCTCTGCTTTCTCCAGCTGGTCCCATCTCAATGGCTTCACTTGATTCACTTCCTGTCCCTTTTTAATCTTTCTTCAGTTGCCTCCTGGACAGCAAAGCTGAGGACTCCTTTTCAACCTTTGTGTTGCCAAGAGACGAGCGGGAGCTGGACAAGCTCCGCTTTGACCTGGATGTGTTCCGTTTCCTTGGAGATGACCGTTCCTTGGTAAGAGGAAGCTGATCATTGGGGTCTCCATGTTGGGAGGGAGTCACTGAATCATGACTTGTGTTGAATGTGTCCCTCAGATTTTCATCACCTGTCACCTGAAAGTTGCTCCATTGGATCAGAGGGATTCCAGGAACAAAGCTTGTACTTTCCAGAAGGTGCAGAATGTGTCAGTTCCCCCTCTCTCTCCCTCAGGGATGTTGTGTGGGGATGTGATGCACAACCTGGTTGATGGGCTCTTTCTCTTGTTTAGCTGCACCCCATTGGAGGAATCGAGCATTGACATTTGTGCCTGTTGCCATGTGGGTAACTGTGGTGCCACAAGGGAGTTGTGGTTAGGTCCCAGAGGAAGGAGAGATCTTGTACCTGAAGCTGGTGGGACATTGATCCTCTAGATGTTGGACGTCCCCCTTTCCCCTCTCTAACTGGAATGTTTGATGTTGCAGAGAGTGAAGCTGGATTGAAGTGGGAGGGTGAGGCCTCACTTGGACCCCTGCAGGAGATGAGAAGTGGTATCGCACACTCCTGCAGAAACAACAGGTCAGCTTTGACCTTGGCAAGGTAGTCCAAGGTCGCAACACATCAAGTAGTAGATTTAATGCTACGCACATTTCTGGATACAATCTTTACACCCATTTTAAAGCATTTAGTGTCTTACCAAACCTGTTGTCTCTGAGAGTCCGAGGCCTTTGGTCTGCTCCTGCATACCCATAGTGTTCACAAATTGCCTCACTTTGGATAGGCTGAGGAAACTGTCCTGAAGCTCCCCATTGGAGATGTTCTGCTCAGGTGGCATCTGGGGGTTCGTGTAGAGGACGGGATTTGAAATGTCCTCTGTTGGAGAAGCTTCTCCAATCCTCTCCCCCTCTGGGGCGTTGCTGCTCCCGGCTTCCCGGAGCTGGGGTGCGCTGAGCGCTTCACTGCTCCCAGATTGCTGGGGTTGGGGTGAGCTGGCCTCTTCAGGTTGTGGGCAAAGTCGGGGTGCGCTGGTCTCCTCATTGTCGCCAATGTTCTGGAGCTCGGGTGTCTCGTCCTCCAACTCCCTAGAGCTTTTCCGCTTCTTCTGTAGGTGCCGCCCTTACCTTTCTTCGTCTGAAGAGCAGCTGTCCTTGTCATCCGTCTCGGATGGGAGACGCCTCTTGCCACTTGTCTGGGAAGTGGCTTGGTCCCTTCTTAGCCCCTTCTTCCTTTTGGCTCTCTTCACCAGCTGCCACTCCCCCTGCTGATTTTCCGCTGCTTCCTCCTCCATTGATTCGCTCTCCTGAGGAGTGGGAGGTTCAGGGGCAGTGCTGTTGATTGGCTATCTGCTGCCTCAATCTTTTCCTCCACCTTGTCTCTCTCTGTGTCCTCCTTTGTCCCGTTGTTCTCACTGGGGGCCATGTTGCTTGGAGTGTTGCAAGTGTCTTTGGTAGTAGTGACACGAAGCATTTCTTCTGCTTCCCCCTCATTGGCTTTGGCTGCCCGTGCATAAGTGAGACAGCGTTTGGGGCAGGTCCTGTAGAGTTGACCTGCCTCGCCACACAGGTTACAGTACTTAATCTGTTTGCAGTCCTTTGTCCGGTGCCCTTCCTGTTTGCAGTTCTTGCAGAGGGCGGCGCTGCAGTTGGCCGCCACATGACCAGACTTGCCGCATGAGTGACAAAGTTTGGGTTGTCCAGCGTAGACCAGGTAGCCACGGCTTCCCCCGATAGCAAATCTGGAAGGAGGGTGGAAGACGGCTCCCTTACCGTCGGTCTTGAGCGTGACCTTAACCTGGCGTTTGCTGGTCCAAATCCCGAAGGCGTCTCTAACCTCGGTGCAGCTCCCAACCTTGTCGACGTACCTGGCGAGGAAGGTGAACACGTCGATGACAGGGACGTAGGGGTTGTAGAGATGCACCGTCACCACACGGTCCCGTTGCAACGGCAGAGCAAAGAGCGGCTCCACCGTCAGGATCTTCATCTCCGGCTGGTGTCTCTTCTTCTCGAACACCTTCAGGAACTTGACGCAGGCAGCAACATTCCTGAAGGTCACGTCGAAATATCCAGCGCTGGGGAAGTCTTGCAGGGAGTAGATCTCCTCCGCTTCCAATCCAAACGCCTTCAACAGGATCCGCTTGATGAAGAAGGCCCGATCCATGGGTGCTCCTCCTTCACTGTCCTTCACTGTCACCCGAACGGTGTTACGTACCCCCTGGTTTGGGGCTCCTTTGGTTTTAGCCGTCGCTTCACTACAACTGATCTTAGCCAAAAGGCCGAGAAGCGATAACCCAGAAACCCATGCGCCCGTCCCGTCTTCCTCGGCCTCCGGCTTCACCGTCCGTTTTGCTGCGTGTGGCCGAACACGGGCTGAAGACCCGACAGCCAGCATTGAGCATCAGGACCTTTCTTGCTTGATGCTGCCTCCCTGAAGCAGCGCCTGCAACAGCCTCAAAACCCAACAGGGGGCATCGTCCAGTCCCGGGCTCCACCCTGACAAGCAGCACAAGTGCACACCAGCAGCAGCCCTGCAGTTGTACCAATATCCAACAGGGGGCATCATTCAGATATAAAAACAAAGAACTGCGGATGCTGGAAATCCAAAACAAAAACAGAATTACCTGGAAAAACTCAGCAGGTCTGGCAGCATCGGTGGAGAAGAATAAAGTTGACGTTTCGAGTCCTCATAACCCTTCAACAGAACTGAGTAAAACTAGGAGAGGGGTGAAATATAAGCTGGTTTAAGGTGGGGGGGTGGGGGGAGAGAAGTCGGGCGGGGGGGGGTGTGGTTGTAGGGACAAGCAAGCAGTGATAGGATCAGATAACCAAAAGATGTCAGAGACAAAAGAACAAAGAGGTGTTGAAGGTGGTGGTATTATCTAAACGAATGTGCTAATTAAGAATGGATGGGAGGACACACAAGGTACAGCTCTAGTGGGGGTGGGGTGATATAAGACTAACAGGGCATAAAAGGTATAAATTTAAAAATAATGGAAATAGGTGGGAAAAGAAAAATCTATATAAATTATTGGAAAAAATAAAAGGGAGGGGGAAGAAACGGAAATGGGGGTGGGGATGGGGGAGGGAGTTCAAGATCTAAAGTTGTTGAATTCAATATTCAGTCCGGAAGGCTGTAAAGTGCCTAGTCGGAAGATGAGGTGCTGTTCCTCCAGTTTGAGTTGGGCTTCACTGGAACAATGCAGCAAGCCAAGGACAGACATGTGGGCAAGAGAGCAGGGTGGAGTGTTAAAATGGCAAGCGACAGGGAGGTTTGGGTCATTCTTGCGGACAGACCGCAGGTGTTCTGCAAAGCGGTCGCCCAGTTTACGTTTGGTCTCTCCAATGTAGAGGAGACCGCATTGGGAGCAACGAATGCAGTAGACTAAGTCAGAGGAAATGCAAGTGAAATGCTGCTTCACTTGAAACGGGTGTTTGGGCCTTTGGACGGTGAGGAGAGAGGAAGTGAAGGGGCAGGTGTTGCATCTTCTGCGTGGGCATGGGGAGGTGCCATAGGTGGGGGTTGAGGAGTAGGGGTGATGGAGTGGACCAGGGTGGAAGCCATTCAGATACGGTTTACCCAACTAGTACCTGGATTGGGCGGATTGCCTTATGAGGAAGGATTGGACAGGCTAGGCCTGTATCTGCTGTAGTTCAGAAGAGTAAGAGGCGACCTGATTAAAACATACAAGAAGCTGAGGGGCCTTGAGAGGGTGGATGTGGAGAGGATGTTTCCTCTTGTGGGAGAATCTTGTATTTGGGGCCACTGTTTAAGACAGAGGTGAGGGGAAATTCTTTTCTCTCAGAGAGTCGTGAAACTTTGGAATTCTCTTCCTCAACAGGCGATGGAAGCAGAATCGTTGAATATTTTTAATTATTGAGAAGTAAGTGGGTGAAAGGTTATCGAGGGTAGGGGGTAATGTGGAAATGAGGTTACGATCAGATCAGCCGGGAGCTTATTGAGTGGCGAAGTGGGCTTGAAAGGCTGAGAGGCCGACTCCTGTTGCTAATTCATATGTTCATGTGTTTTTGTTAGTAACATGAAGAGGTTTTCACCCTCAAAGGTATTCAGAAGGCAAGAGAGAGAGGGAGAGGCTGGGGGAACGTTTCCCGTCTCCAGAAAAACCTGAACAAAAACAAAAATACCTGGAAAAACACAGCAGGTCTGACAGCATCTGCGGAGAGGGACACAGTTAATGTTTCGAGTCCGAATGACCCGTCAACAGAACTTCTCTGTTGAAGGGTCATTCGGACTTGAAACGTTAACTGTGTCCCTCTCCGCAGATGCTGCCAGAACTGCTGAGTTTTTCCGGTCTTTTTGTTTTAGTTTTGGATATCCAGCGTCCGCAGTTTTTTGCTTTTATCCAGAAAAACCTGCTCCGGCTGCAGTCGATGGGGGTCGATATCAAGGAGGAACTCCAAGAGGTGAAGAGCCAGCAAGCCTCGCTCTTTGCCTCGGAGGCCTCTCAAGATGATCTTCCGGTCCAGAGTCCGCTCCGTGGAGCAGGATGAGACGTGCTCACGTTTCTTCTTCCAAAAGGTACACAGAGAGAGCTCTGTGATCAGCAGCCTGAAGGGAGAAGACAGCTCAGTAAAGTCATCGCAGTCCGACATTTTGAGGATCAGCAAATCCTTTTATGTCGGATTGTATGATGTGATGCCCACAGACAGTACGGAGTCCCAGTCCTTCCTGTCCACCATTACAAAGGGCTTTGATAACAGTACATGGGAGAGTCTGGACAAACATGGTGGATGTGCTCTCCAAAATGGGATTTGGGGAGGGAATCCGCAACACGCCTGGAGTCTCACCCCCTCTGCATGTTGCCCTCGAGGTGGCTGTGGTGGGGACAAGATCGTTGTTCACATCCTTGTGGATTGTGCCTTTGCAAAGAAGGTCTGGAGAGAGATTTTTTTTGCAAAAATATACTTTATTCATAAAATATCTTCAATCACATTCCAAACCATTTCAAAAACACCATTACAAGGGTACAATCCAGGTTAAACTTTTACAAAATGTATCACCAGGTGCATCAGTACAAACAATATTACAATCATTTACAGCCTTTCATTTTGAGCTGTACAGCCCGAGGGGCTCTAAACAGTTCCCAGTCTCTCGGTGCGCTGTAGCACAAAAGGTCTTAGACAGCGACCCTTCCCCATTGTGCCTTTGCGGCGGCTGCCCCAAGCTTTAGTGCGTCCCTCAGCACATAGTCCTGGACTTTGGAATGTGCCAGTCTGCAACACTCAGTCGGGGACAACTATTTGCGCTGGAAGACCAACAAGTTTCGGGCAGACCAAAGCGCGTCTTTCACCGAGTTGATGATCCTCCAGCTGCAGTTGATGTTCCTCTCGGTGTGTGTCCCTGGGAACAGCCAGTAGAGCACAGAGTCCTGTGTCACAGAACTGATCGGGATGAACCTCGACAGAAACCACTGCATCTCTCTCCAGACCTTCTTTGCAAAGGCACAATCCATAAGGAGGTGAACAACGGTCTCGTGCCCAACACAGCCACCTCGAGGGCAACATGCAGAGGGGGTGAGACTCCTGGCGTGTAGGAAGGATCTGACCGGGAGGGCGTTTCTCACCACCAGCCAAGCTACGTCTTGGTGCTTGTTGGAAAGTTCTGGCGATGAGGCATTTTGCCAAATGACTTTCACAGTCTGCTGGGGAACCATCCGACAGGATTCTCCCTTTATTTTTCCCGCAGGGCCTCTAAGACGATATGTGCCGACCACTGCCTGATGGACTTGTGGTCAAAGGTGTTTCTCTGCATACATTTTTCCACCAGGGACGGGTGGTACGGCATGGGCCAACTACTTGGAGCGTTCCGCGGCAGCGTGGCCAGACCCATCCTTTGCAACACTGAGGACAAGTAGAACCTCAACACATAGTTACACTTGGTGTTTGCGTACCAAGGGTCTACGCACAGCGTGATGCAGCCGCACACAGTTTGAGGGCATGTTGGGAATGTATTCTCCCCCTTTATCCAGAGGCTTGTACATCGCGTTCCTGCTGACACGATCCATTTTCGACCTCCAGATAAAGCTAAAGATGGCTCGGGTGATCGGCATCGCGCAAGAGTCTGGAATGGGCCAGACGTGCGCCACGTACAGGAACAGCGAGAGTGCCTCACACCTGATGACCAGGTTCTTACCCGCAAATGAGAGGGAGCGTCGCTCCCACATGCCCACTTTTCTTTCCACTATTGATACTCGCTCTTTCAAGTTTCTAACACATGCCTCGGTCCCTCTGAACCATATCCCCAGCACCTTCAGGCCGACAGCCCTGACGGTGAAGGGGACAAAGGATCGGTCAGCCCAGTTCCCAAAGAACATGGCCTCGCTCTTCCCACGATTTACTTTGGCTCCCGAGGCCAGATCGAACAGGTCGCAGACCTGGATCAGTCTGCGCACCGACAGCGGATCCGAGCAGAAGACAGCGACATCGTCCATGTACAGGGCGGCGTTGACCTGAGTGCCTCCACTGCCTGGGATTGTCACTCCTCATATGCCCGGATCCTTCCTGATGGACACAGCAAAGGGTTCTATGCAACTCACAAACAGGACAGCGGAGAGAGGGAAGCCCTGCCTGACTCCTGATTTAATCGGAAAGCTATCTGATTCCCAGCCATTGATTGAGACTGCGCTGTTAGTGTACAGCAGTTGGATCCAATTGGGTTTTGAAACATGTACATGTTGGAAAGTAAAGAAAGCTTCGCTGTCCTTCACCGTCACCCGAACGGTGTTACGTACCCCATGATATGGGGCTCGACTGGTTATAGCCATTGCTTCACGACTACACTTGATCTTTGCCAAAAGGCCGAGAAGCGATTCCATTTGCCTTCCTTGTTACCTGCTGTACCTGCATACTAGCTTACAGCGATTCATGCGCGAGGACACCCAGATCCCTCTGTGCTGAAGCATTTCTGAAGTTTCTCTCCATTTAAATAATAAGTCACCTTTTTATTCTTCTGACCAAAATGGATAACCTCACACTTATCCACGTTAAACTCCATCTGCCAAATTTTGCCCCATTCACCTAACCTGTCCAAATCCATTTGTAAATTTCTTATTTCTTCATTGCAACTTACTTTCCCACCTATTTTGGTGTCATCTGCAAAGTTAGCTATAGTACCTTCTACCCCTGAATCCAAGTAAATAGTTGGGGCCAAAGGACCGAACCCTGTGGCACCCCACTAGTTACAGCTTGCCATCCACAAAAGACCCATTAATCCTGACTCTCTGCTTTCTGTTGGTTAGCCAATCCTCTAGCCAAGCTAATATATTACCCTTAGCTGCGTGTGATCTTATCTTGTGTATTAATCTTTTGTGCGGCACCTTATCAAATGCCTTCTGGAAGTCCAGACATGCTACATCTACAGGATCCCCATTATCCACTTTGCTTGTCACATCTTCAAAGAACTCCAGCAAATTAGTCAAACACGATTTACTCTTCGTAAAGCCATGCCGACTCTGACGGATTGCAATTTGACTTGCATTTTAGGAAGGTAGTGAAGGCATTGGAGAGAGTGCAGAAGAGGTTTACGAGTTTGGTTCCAGGGGCGAGGAAGTTGAGTTATGAAGTAAGATTGGGGAAGCTGGGAATGTATTCCTTGGGGAAAAGAAGTCCGAGAGGAGACTTGATAGAGGTATTGAAAATCATGAGGGGTCTGGAGAGAGTAGATAGGGAGAAACTGTTTGCACCGGGGAAAGGATCGAGAAGGAGAGGGCACAGGTTTAAAGTAACTGGCAAAAGAAGCAAAAGTGACAGGAGCAGCGAGTGGCCAGGGTCTGGAATGCACCGCCTGATAGCGCGGCGGAGGCAGGTTCAATTGAAGAGGGAATGAGATGATTATTTGAAAAGAAAGCATGTGCCGGGTTACGTGGAGAAGGCAGGAGAAAGGCACGAGGTGAAATGTTCATTGGGAGAACTGGTGCAGGCACGACGGGGGGAATGGGCTCCTTGTGCAATGTAAGGATTGTGTGAATGTGGATGTAGAGGTTTCGGAGTAGCTGTGTAAAGTGTGTGAGGTTTGAGGTGTGAGTTTTGATTGTTGCTGTATCAGCAGCAGCGGCAGCGGCAGCAGAGAGCTGGTTTAAAATGTTGTGAGGCGAAAGGTGCAGCTGAGAGAGTGTTTGAGAGGTGTATTTGCAAGTGAAAGATGTTTTTATATGAGTGAGGTAGAGTGTTTGTGAGATGAGAGTGCTGTCTGTGAGTGTTGGGTGAGCGTGCATGTTTTTTGTGTGTAGCTGCTGCGGGTGAGTGAGTGAGTAAGAGAGAGAGAGAGAGAGAAAGAAAGAAAGTTGGGTTTTGGAACATGTACATGTTGAAAAGTAAAGAAAGCAGATGTTTGTAAGAAAACTATTTTTAGCATTGAAAATCCCCTGGAAAGGGGAGGGTGCACCGTTCCCAGAGATACTGCAATACCGGGTCGATGCGTGGAGTGGACGGAGCAAGCCCCTATTCCATCTCCCTGCTCCAAAAATCAATTTAATATATGGTCCCCAGATAAGGGACGTATCAGATATTAAACTGATAAGAACAGATTTTTTTTTTTGTAAAAATATACTTTATTCATAAAATATCTTCAATCACATTCCAAACCATTTCAAAAACAACATTACAAGGGTACAATCCAGGTTAAACTTTTACAAAATGTATCAGCAGGTGCATCAGTACAAACAATATTACAATCATTTACAGCCTTTCATTTTGATCTGTACAGCCCGAGGGGCTCTAAACAGTTCCCAGTCTCTCGGTGCGCTGTGGTAGAAAGGTCTTAGACAGCGACCCTTCCCCATTGCGCCTTTGCGGCAGCTGCCCCAAGCTTTAGTGCGTCCCTCAGCACGTAGTCCTGGACTTTGGATTGTGCCAGTCCGCAACAATCGGTCGGGGACAACTCTTTGTGCTGGAAGACCAACAAGTTTCGGGCAGACCAAAGCGCCTCTTTCACCGAGTTGATGATCCTCCAGCTGCAGTCGATGTTTGTCTCGGTGTGTGTCCCTGGGAACAGCCCGTAGAGCACAGAGTCCTGTGTCACAGAACTGCTCGGGATGAACCTCGACAGCAACCACTGCATCTCTCTCCAGACTTTCTTTGCAAAGGCACAATCCACAAGGAGGTGGACAACGGTCTCTTCCCCACCACAGCCACCTCGAGGGCAACGTGCAGAGGGGGTGAGCTTCCTGGCGTGTAGGAAGGATCTGACGGGGAGGGCCTTTCTCACCACCAGCCAAGCTACGTCTTGGTGCTTGTTGGAAAGTTCTGGCGATGAGGCATTCTGCCAAATGACTTTGACAGTCTGCTCGGGGAAGCATCCCACAGGGTCCACCCTCTCCTTATCCCTCAGGGCCTCTAGGACGTTACGTGCTGACCACTGCCTGATGGACTTGTGGTCAAAGGTGTTTTTCTGCATAAATTTTTCCACCAGGGACAGGTGGTACGGCACGGTCCAACTACTCGGAGCGTTCCGCGGCAGCGTGGCCAGACCCATCCTTCGCAACACCGGGGACAGGTAGAACCTCAGCACGTAGTGACACTTGGTGTTTGCGTAGTGAGGGTCTACGCACCGCTTGATGCAGCCGCACACAAAGGTGGCCATCAGTATGAGGGCGATGTTGGGCACGTTTTTTCCCCCTTTATCTAGAGGCTTGTACATCGCGTCCCTGCGGACACGATCCATTTTCGACCTCCAGATAAAGCAGAAGATGGCTCGAGTGATCGCCGTCGCGCAGGAGTCTGGAATGGGCCAGACCTGCGCCACGTACAGCAACAGCGAGAGTACCTCACACCTGATGACCAGGTTCTTACCCGCAATGGAGAGGGAGCGTCGCTCCCACATGCCCAGTTTCCTCTTCACCATAGCCACTCGCTCCTTCCAGTTTCTAACGCATGCCCCGGTCCCTCCGAACCATATCCCCAGCACCTTCAGGCCGTCAGCCCTGACAGTGAAGGGGACAAAGGATCGGTCAGCCCAGTTCCCAAAGAACATGGCCTCGCTCTTCCCACGATTTACCTTGGCTCCCGAGGCCAGTTCGAACTGGTCGCAGATGTGCATCAGTCTGCGCACCGACAGCGGATCCGAGCAGAAGACGGCGACGTCGTCCATGTACAGGGAGGCTTTTACCTGAGTGCCTCCACTGCCTGGGATCGTCACTCCTCTTATGCCCGGATCCTTCCTGATGGACTCGGCAAAGGGTTCTTTGCAACACACGAAAAGGACAGGCGAGAGAGGACAGCCCTGCCTGACTCCAGATTTGATCGGGAAGCTATCTGTTTCCCACCCGTTGATTGAGACTGCGCTACTGATGTTAGTGTAGAGCAGTTGGATCCAATTTCGAATTCCCTCCCCAAAGCCCATTTTGGAGAGCACATCCCCCATGTAGGTGTGCGATATTCTGTCAAAGGCCTTCTCCTGATCCAAGCTGATGAGGCAGGTATCCACACCCCTGTCCTGTACATAGGCAATCGTATCCCTGAGCAGCGCCAGGCTGTCAGAGATCTTCCTGCCTGGCACAGAGCAGGTCTGGTCAGGGTGAATCACCAATTCCAGAGCGGATTTGACCCGATTGGCGATGACCTTGGACAGAATCTTATAGTCCATATTCAACAGTGAAATGGGTCGCCAATTTCTAATTTCCTCCCTTTCCCCCTTGCGCTTGTAGATGAGGGTGATGATGCCTTTCCACATGGATTCTGACATACTACCGGCCAGGAGCATACTCTCGTACACCCCTAGCAGGTCTGGGCCGATCAAGTCCCACAGAGCCGAATACAACTCCGCCGGCAAGCCGTCGCTTCCGGGGGTTTTATTCTTCTCGAAGGACTCGAGGGCCTTAGTCAGTTCGTCAGGAGTTAGCGGTTTGTCCAGGCTCTCCCGCGTACTGTGGTCTAAGACCTCCGTGATAGAGGACAGGAAGGACTGGGAGGCCGTGCTGTCCGTGGGCTTCACGTCATACAATCCGGCATAAAAGGATTTGCTGATCCTCAGAATGTCGGACCGTGATGACTTTACTGAGCCGTCTTCTTCCTTCAGGCTGCTGATCACAGAGCGCTCTCTGTGTACCTTTTGGAAGAAGAAACGTGAGCACGTCTCATCCTGCTCCACGGAGCGGACCCTGGAACGGAAGATGATCTTGGAGGCCTCCGAGGCAAAGTGCGAGGCTTGCTGGCCCTTCACCTCTTGGAGCTCCTCCTTGACATCGACCCCCATCGACTGCAGCCGGAGCAGATTCTGCATCTTTTTCTGGAGTCGGGACATTTCCCTCTGTTCCTTTCTAGCTTTCTGGGTGCCTTTGCGGATGAAAAACCTCTTGATGCTTCCCTTGATCACTTCCCACCAGTGTGTCAGGGACTCAAAGAGGGGTTTCACGGTTCTCCAACCTTTGTAATCCCTCTTGAGCTCCTCAATGTTCTCTGGGGTCAGCAGTTGCACATTTAGCTTCCATGCCCCCCTGCCCACCCTCAGGTCCTTCTCCAAGTGGCAGTCCGCCAGTAGGAGGCAGTGGTCAGAGAAGAACACCGGCTTGACCTCGGTGGATCTGACTGTGAATGCACGGGACACAAACAGGAAGTCTATCCTGGAACGAATGGACCCGTCTGGCCGCGACCAGGTGTATCTACGCTGCGCTCCGTCTGCAGGGTTGCTGAAGACGTCGTGCAGCTTGGCATCCTTAACTGTTTCCATCAGGGATCTGGACGTAGCGTCCAATCTGCTTCCGGCCCTGCCGGCGAGTGTTGGGTGAGAGTGCGTGTTTTTTGTGTGTAGCTGCTGCGGGTGAGTGAGTGAGAGAGAGAGAGAGAGAGAGAGAGAAAGAAGGAAAGTTGGATTTTGGAACATGTACATGTTGAAAAGTAAAGAAAGCAGATGTTTGTAAGAAAACTATTTTTAGCATTGAAAATCCCCTGGAAAGGGGAGGGTGCACCGTTCCCAGAGATACTGCAATACCGGGTCGATGCGTGGAGTGGACGGAGCAAGCCCCTATTCCATCTCCCTGCTCCAAAAATCAATTTAATATATGGTCCCCAGATAAGGGACGTATCAGATATTAAACTGATAAGAACAGATTTTTTTTTTGTAAAAATATACTTTATTCATAAAATATCTTCAATCACATTCCAAACCATTTCAAAAACAACATTACAAGGGTACAATCCAGGTTAAACTTTTACAAAATGTATCACCAGGTGCATCAGTACAAACAATATTACAATCATTTACAGCCTTTCATTTTGATCTGTACAGCCCGAGGGGCTCTAAACAGTTCCCAGTCTCTCGGTGCGCTGTGGTAGAAAGGTCTTAGACAGCGACCCTTCCCCATTGCGCCTTTGCGGCAGCTGCCCCAAGCTTTAGTGCGTCCCTCAGCACGTAGTCCTGGACTTTGGATTGTGCCAGTCCGCAACAATCGGTCGGGGACAACTCTTTGTGCTGGAAGACCAACAAGTTTCGGGCAGACCAAAGCGCCTCTTTCACCGAGTTGATGATCCTCCAGCTGCAGTCGATGTTTGTCTCGGTGTGTGTCCCTGGGAACAGCCCGTAGAGCACAGAGTCCTGTGTCACAGAACTGCTCGGGATGAACCTCGACAGAAACCACTGCATCTCTCTCCAGACCTTCTTTGCAAAGACACAATCCACAAGGAGGTGAACAACGGTCTCTTCCCCACCACAGCCACCTCGAGGGCAACGTGCAGAGGGGGTGAGCTTCCTGGCGTGTAGGAAGGATCTGACGGGGAGGGCCTTTCTCACCACCAGCCATGCCACGTCTTGGTGCTTGTTGGAAAGTTCTGCCGATGAGGAATTCTGCCAAATGACTTTGACAGTCTGCTCGGGGAACCATCCCACAGGGTCCACCCTCTCCTTTTTCCTCAGGGCCTCTAGGACGTTACGTGCTGACCACTGCCTGATGGACTTGTGGTCAAAGGTGTTTTTCTGCATAAATCTTTCCACCAGGGACAGGTGGTACGGCACGGTCCAACTACTTGCAGCGTTCCGCGGCAGCGTGGCCAGACCCATCCTTCGCAACACCGGGGACAGGTAGAACCTCAGCACGTAGTGACACTTGGTGTTTGCGTACTGAGGGTCTACGCACCGCTTGATGCAGCCACACACAAAGGTGGCCATCAGTATGAGGGCGACGTTGGGCACGTTTTTTCCCCCTTTATCTAGAGGCTTGTACATCGCGTCCCTGCGGACACGATCCATTTTCGACCTCCAGATAAAGCGGAAGATGGCTCGAGTGATCGCCGTCGCGCAGGAGTCTGGAATGGGCCAGACCTGCGCCACGTACAGCAACAGCGAGAGTGCCTCGCACCTGATGACCAGGTTCTTACCCGCAAAGGAGAGGGAGCGTCGCTCCCACATGCCCAGTTTCCTTTTCACCATAGCCACTCGCTCCTTCCAGTTTCTAACGCATGCCCCGGTCCCTCCGAACCATATCCCCAGCACCTTCAGGCCGTCAGCCCTGACAGTGAAGGGGACAAAGGATCGGTCAGCCCAGTTCCCAAAGAACATGGCCTCGCTCTTCCCACGATTTACCTTGGCTCCCGAGGCCAGTTCGAACTGGTCGCAGATGTGGATCAGTCTGCGCACCGACAGCGGATCCGAACAGAAGACGGCGACGTCGTCCATGTACAGGGAGGCTTTTACCTGAGTGCCTCCACTGCCTGGGATCGTCACTCCTCTTATGCCCGGATCCTTCCTGATGGACTCGGCAAAGGGTTCTTTGCAACACACGAAAAGGACAGGCGAGAGAGGACAGCCCTGCCTGACTCCAGATTTGATCGGGAAGCTATCTGTTTCCCACCCGTTGATTGAGACTGCGCTACTGATGTTAGTGTAGAGCAGTTGGATCCAATTTCGAATTCCCTCCCCAAAGCCCATTTTGGAGAGCACATCCCCCATGTAGGTGTGCGATATTCTGTCAAAGGCCTTCTCCTGATCCAAGCTGATGAGGCAGGTATCCACACCCCTGTCCTGTACATAGGCAATCGTATCCCTGAGCAGCGCCAGGCTGTCAGAGATCTTCCTGCCTGGCACAGAGCAGGTCTGGTCAGGGTGAATCACCAATTCCAGAGCGGATTTGACCCGATTGGCGATGACCTTGGACAGAATCTTATAGTCCATATTCAACAGTGAAATGGGTCGCCAATTTCTAATTTCCTCCCTTTCCCCCTTGCGCTTGTAGATGAGGGTGATGATGCCTTTCCACATGGATTCTGACATACTACCGGCCAGGAGCATACTCTCGTACACCCCTAGCAGGTCTGGGCCGATCAAGTCCCACAGAGCCGAATACAACTCCGCCGGCAAGCCGTCGCTTCCGGGGGTTTTATTCTTCTCGAAGGACTCGAGGGCCTTAGTCAGTTCGTCAGGAGTTAGCGGTTTGTCCAGGCTCTCCCGCGTACTGTGGTCTAAGACCTCCGTGATAGAGGACAGGAAGGACTGGGAGGCCGTGCTGTCCGTGGGCTTCACGTCATACAATCCGGCATAAAAGGATTTGCTGATCCTCAGAATGTCGGACCGTGATGACTTTACTGAGCCGTCTTCTTCCTTCAGGCTGCTGATCACAGAGCGCTCTCTGTGTACCTTTTGGAAGAAGAAACGTGAGCACGTCTCATCCTGCTCCACGGAGCGGACCCTGGAACGGAAGATGATCTTGGAGGCCTCCGAGGCAAAGTGCGAGGCTTGCTGGCCCTTCACCTCTTGGAGCTCCTCCTTGACATCGACCCCCATCGACTGCAGCCGGAGCAGATTCTGCATCTTTTTCTGGAGTCGGGACATTTCCCTCTGTTCCTTTCTAGCTTTCTGGGTGCCTTTGCGGATGAAAAACCTCTTGATGCTTCCCTTGATCACTTCCCACCAGTGTGTCAGGGACTCAAAGAGGGGTTTCACGGTTCTCCAACCTTTGTAATCCCTCTTGAGCTCCTCAATGTTCTCTGGGGTCAGCAGTTGCACATTTAGCTTCCATGCCCCCCTGCCCACCCTCAGGTCCTTCTCCAAGTGGCAGTCCGCCAGTAGGAGGCAGTGGTCAGAGAAGAACACCGGCTTGACCTCGGTGGATCTGACTGTGAATGCACGGGACACAAACAGGAAGTCTATCCTGGAACGAATGGACCCGTCTGGCCGCGACCAGGTGTATCTACGCTGCGCTCCGTCTGCAGGGTTGCTGAAGACGTCGTGCAGCTTGGCATCCTTAACTGTTTCCATCAGGGATCTGGACGTAGCGTCCAATCTGCTTCCGGCCCTGCCGGCGAGTGTTGGGTGAGAGTGCGTGTTTTTTGTGTGTAGCTGCTGCGGGTGAGTGAGTGAGAGAGAGAGAGAGAGAGAGAGAGAAAGAAGGAAAGTTGGATTTTGGAACATGTACATGTTGAAAAGTAAAGAAAGCAGATGTTTGTAAGAAAACTATTTTTAGCATTGAAAATCCCCTGGAAAGGGGAGGGTGCACCGTTCCCAGAGATACTGCAATACCGGGTCGATGCGTGGAGTGGACGGAGCAAGCCCCTATTCCATCTCCCTGCTCCAAAAATCAATTTAATATATGGTCCCCAGATAAGGGACGTATCAGATATTAAACTGATAAGAACAGATTTTTTTTTTTTTTTTGTAAAAATATACTTTATTCATAAAATATCTTCAATCACATTCCAAACCATTTCAAAAACAACATTACAAGGGTACAATCCAGGTTAAACTTTTACAAAATGTATCACCAGGTGCATCAGTACAAACAATATTACAATCATTTACAGCCTTTCATTTTGATCTGTACAGCCCGAGGGGCTCTAAACAGTTCCCAGTCTCTCGGTGCGCTGTGGTAGAAAGGTCTTAGACAGCGACCCTTCCCCATTGCGCCTTTGCGGCAGCTGCCCCAAGCTTTAGTGCGTCCCTCAGCACGTAGTCCTGGACTTTGGATTGTGCCAGTCCGCAACAATCGGTCGGGGACAACTCTTTGTGCTGGAAGACCAACAAGTTTCGGGCAGACCAAAGCGCCTCTTTCACCGAGTTGATGATCCTCCAGCTGCAGTCGATGTTTGTCTCGGTGTGTGTCCCTGGGAACAGCCCGTAGAGCACAGAGTCCTGTGTCACAGAACTGCTCGGGATGAACCTCGACAGAAACCACTGCATCTCTCTCCAGACCTTCTTTGCAAAGACACAATCCACAAGGAGGTGAACAACGGTCTCTTCCCCACCACAGCCACCTCGAGGGCAACGTGCAGAGGGGGTGAGCTTCCTGGCGTGTAGGAAGGATCTGACGGGGAGGGCCTTTCTCACCACCAGCCATGCCACGTCTTGGTGCTTGTTGGAAAGTTCTGCCGATGAGGAATTCTGCCAAATGACTTTGACAGTCTGCTCGGGGAACCATCCCACAGGGTCCACCCTCTCCTTTTTCCTCAGGGCCTCTAGGACGTTACGTGCTGACCACTGCCTGATGGACTTGTGGTCAAAGGTGTTTTTCTGCATAAATCTTTCCACCAGGGACAGGTGGTACGGCACGGTCCAACTACTTGCAGCGTTCCGCGGCAGCGTGGCCAGACCCATCCTTCGCAACACCGGGGACAGGTAGAACCTCAGCACGTAGTGACACTTGGTGTTTGCGTACTGAGGGTCTACGCACCGCTTGATGCAGCCACACACAAAGGTGGCCATCAGTATGAGGGCGACGTTGGGCACGTTTTTTCCCCCTTTATCTAGAGGCTTGTACATCGCGTCCCTGCGGACACGATCCATTTTCGACCTCCAGATAAAGCGGAAGATGGCTCGAGTGATCGCCGTCGCGCAGGAGTCTGGAATGGGCCAGACCTGCGCCACGTACAGCAACAGCGAGAGTGCCTCGCACCTGATGACCAGGTTCTTACCCGCAAAGGAGAGGGAGCGTCGCTCCCACATGCCCAGTTTCCTTTTCACCATAGCCACTCGCTCCTTCCAGTTTCTAACGCATGCCCCGGTCCCTCCGAACCATATCCCCAGCACCTTCAGGCCGTCAGCCCTGACAGTGAAGGGGACAAAGGATCGGTCAGCCCAGTTCCCAAAGAACATGGCCTCGCTCTTCCCACGATTTACCTTGGCTCCCGAGGCCAGTTCGAACTGGTCGCAGATGTGGATCAGTCTGCGCACCGACAGCGGATCCGAACAGAAGACGGCGACGTCGTCCATGTACAGGGAGGCTTTTACCTGAGTGCCTCCACTGCCTGGGATCGTCACTCCTCTTATGCCCGGATCCTTCCTGATGGACTCGGCAAAGGGTTCTATGCAACACACGAAAAGAACAGGCGAGAGAGGACAGCCCTGCCTGACTCCAGATTTAATCGGAAAGCTATCTGTTTCCCACCCATTGATTGAGACTGCGCTACTGATGTTAGTGTAGAGCAGTTGGATCCAATTTCGAATTCCCTCCCCAAACCCAATTTTGGAGAGCACATCCCCCATGTAGGTGTGCGATATTCTGTCAAAGGCCTTCTCCTGATCCCAGCTGATGAGGCAGGTATCCACACCCCTGTCCTGTACATAGGCAATCGTATCCCTGAGCAGCGCCAGGCTGTCAGAGATCTTCCTGCCTGGCACAGAGCAGGTCTGGTCAGGGTGAATCACCAATTCCAGAGCGGATTTGACCCGATTGGCGATGACCTTGGACAGAATCTTATAGTCCACATTCAACAGTGAAATGGGTCGCCAATTTCTAATTTCCTCCCTTCCCCCCTTGTGCTTGTAGATGAGGGTGATGATGCCTTTCCTCATGGATTCTGACATACTACCGGCCAGGAGCATACTCTCGTACACTCCTAGCAGGTCTGGGCCGATCAAGTCCCACAGAGCCGAATACAACTCCGCCGGCAAGCCGTCGCTTCCGGGAGTTTTACTCTTCTCCATGGACTCAAGGGCCTTAGTCAGTTCATCAGGAGTTAGCGGTTTGTCCAGGCTCTCCCGCGTACTGTGGTCCAAGACCTCCGTGATAGAGGACAGGAAGGACTGGGAGGCCGTGCTGTCCGTGGGCTTCACGTCATACAATCCGGCATAAAAGGATTTGCTGATCCTCAAAATGTCCGACCGTGATGACTTTGCTGAGCCGTCTTCTTCCTTCAGGCTGCTGATCACAGAGCTCTCTCTGTGTACCTTTTGGAAGAAGAAACGTGAGCACGTCTCATCCTGCTCCACGGAGCGGACTCTGGAACGGAAGATGATCTTGGAGGCCTCCGAGGCAAAGTGCGAGGCTTGCTGGCCCTTCACCTCTTGGAGCTCCTCCTTGACATCGACCCCCATCGACCGCAGCCGGAGCAGATTCTGCATGTTTTTCTGTCACGTCATTTTCGCCCGACCATTTGTTTTGTCGCCACCAAATTACTCGCGCCATTTTTAACCCCGCATTTGCCCACTCAAAAATCTCTCTCAAACCCCCATGTAACTCCCAACCCACCATCACAACAGTCCCCCGACTCCCAGCAGCGCCCTCCACCCCCTACCTCTCTGGACTTTTGTGTAAATACAAACTCATATCAGTCAGCTATTAACTCATATGCA